>NC_060125.1:293363666-293669407 GCF_021461395.2 Schistocerca americana
ATGGTCCAAGAAGACGTGTCGAAACCTACACTAAAATATTTTACACACCAAGAAGACACCAAAAGAAATGCACTGACAAAATTTTAGCTGCTAAGAGGCACTGCAAGTACTTTGTAAAAGATGTTGAGGTTACACATTTGTGGCGCGCGAAGAACAGCTTAAAAGAGCTGCTTTGCATAGCCCTGCCCGCCTAGCGCACGACTCGGCGAATCACTCACGCAGTTTGTGGAGGTAATACTGGCCATACAGGATACAATTCTATCTGGTTAGAGCCATAATGCGAAACTTTGCCATTCAGTGAGAAGTATTTTGCATGGCGAGCGCACTGTTCTTGACGGAGTATTTAAAATGGCACAAGGAAAGAATAATTTAGATGTGTCAATTTCTATGGACGCGTCACATGCGTGGAGATCGTGCACTTTACAAGGAATTGCATCTCCATCTCTCCTTAGCACTGGTTCAAAATTTTCCTTATATGTCGCCTGCCATTTTTTCCTGGCTTCTCATTACAATTGACGGGAAATTTATGAACATTACACTAATAACTGACGTCGAGCATCATCTCAAGAGGTAACACAGCTAGCGTTTCCACTACGCGTGTAAGGTCTAATGGTCATATTCTTTTTTCTTTTCTTTAACGAAAATGGTCTAGTGGCAAAGCGCGTTTCGTAATCCAGAGAGCTGGGGATCAAATCCTGTTCAGACCACAACTTTCGCACTGTGATTTTTAACCGAGCATTCACTTCACACACATGTTGGAGTGGCCACGAAAGACAAGTGGTTCGGATTCGACGTTAAACTGCAGGTCTCCTTTTTCCGATCAGTTAACTTGTGAAGGTTAGGAACACGTAAGCAGCTGCCGTGGCGTCCAGCTGAAAGTCACTCAAGAGGCCTACCAATTATACCAGACAGAATTACCTGTTGCTCGTGCTTGTTAGATTGGACTTAAACTATACAGACATTTATAAATAACTTCGTACTAACAGTTAAATTCTTGCACATGTAATTCTGATAAAAATGGATAGCAGAGAAAACAAAATCGTGGCAGTGTTTGACGTCACAGATGACTTCCATCAATGAGGGCTTGTAATTTGTTGAAATGAAATGTGTCTTGCAGTACTACATTTTATAACAATTCCTGTAGGTCATTCCTTATAATAATGTTTGAATGTTATACATCTGAATATCAGTGAAACAGTTCTTTGTTTATTCCCTGTAGTCGTCACAAAAACGTGAAGTGTCTATTGAATGACATTTTTGTTGCACCAGGCACACCGAACAAGGGAAAAATTGATGCAGTCAGGCTGTTCGCGGTAACCACTTATTTCAGTTAGACAGAACTACGATGGAGTCAGAAATGGTCCCGGCCGTTGTTCCCCATATTTCGCTGCATGCCAGGCATACTTGGTCAAATTCGTAAAGCGTGGGGAAGGAAACTGGTAATGCACAAATGACTGGAGCTTAAGAATACTGTTCCGATGATAAACCTGAAATGAAAGAGATCTATTGGAAATGATGTTGGCTGATAATTTCTGAAAAATGCTTTCCACTATCGAAAAAATTCTTTATCGAGAGGTTGAATCGCAGTAGTAGTTCCAAGCAAAATCCACGTTACATTTACAGATTTTTCGTCGTTCTCCAAAAAGACACAGGCGTCGGTATGTCCAGACCACGAATCCGACAAAAGCAATGAATTAGTGTCTGTAGCTGGTGGGAATACGTTTCGAACGAAATGTTGAAAATTATTCTTTTCCGTTTTTCCACATTTGATACACCGATTACAAGATACTTATCACTGGCATTATCGTATATGAATGTGCCACTGTGTTCATTGATTGGGCAAGCGACTCCGCCTCCTATTCACCCCTAAATGATAAACTCCAGTACGCACGCCGTTCTTTCACGAAACCTCACTGCTCAGCGTTACAGCAATTCCTGACATAAAACAAGTTTCGTCTTTACGTCAGCTATGAATTTATCTACAGCATTTTCTATGACTGGCAGCTGCTCTACACGTTCACGTCAAGTAAACGTGATGATTTTGCGACTTCCTATTCGGTAAGATTTCTTGAACCTGCGTAGCAAGGTCGAAGAAGCCTAGAAATTAGCAATGTTCACGTCAGATGCGATTCGGAAGACCCAGTCTCGTTGATCTCCATCCGTAATGGTGCATAGCATCACACGAGCAGTTCTAAGTCTGTCGATCACTTTTTTGTTGAGATGGTTTCGGGTTTCTTCCTTCATGTAATTCATTCTTGCATTTGTACAGTTCACACCCAGATTTTACGAAAGGAAAACCCCTTTGCTCACAGATCAACTTCAAGCGTTTTTTCGTCCTTCATTTAAACAATATTTCACTGCCTTTTCTTTGTAGCTGAAAGCTCGCAGTACGTGTTTTTTAGGCTTGGAAGGTGTTCTTCAGAACTGTTGCTGGCACACCTGACATCCTCTGAACTACAATTCATGAAGTCGTCACAGTTATTTCCTGTTTCTTCAAACGAAATGACGATATCATTGGAATGAATGTTAAGGAAATCAACTAATAAATGATACATATGTACGTCCTTAGGGGAACTAATCACGCTCTTCATGTTTCGCCACTGTTAAACTGAGAACCTTAATTGGCTTCCACATTACCTGAAACTGGAAGAAAAAAAAGGTGCTATTACCAGTCTTGCCGTACGGAAGCACAGTAAATATTAATTCAGCTTTATCTGTATTGTCAATACTTACCAATACTGCAAAAAGGAACTGATAATTTGTAATTGATGTTACATGAGTGGCTAAAAATGGCTATGAGCACTATGGGACTTAGTCCCTGAAGTCATCAGTCCCCTAGAACTTTGAACTACTTAAACCTAACTAACTTAAGGACATCACACACATCCGTGCTCGAGGCAGGATTCGAACCTGCGACCGTAGCGCATGAGTGGCTAATTTGAGAGAATAGTAACTGTGTACTGTAGTGTGAGAGAAACTATCAGCGAACGTTAACAGATTACGATCGGGTTCTGTCGTGTTTCTATCAACGAAGGTACCACCGACCTCGGCTGTGTGTGTGCGTAGTTGCGCGTACGCAGTTGCTACAGCGCCGGCAGGGATGTACCTTCCTACTAGCACCTGGCGTGCTACGTATTTGGCAATTTCCAGCTTTTTTTGTTTGTATTACTTGCAGTGCCTCTTAGCACCTAAAATTTTGACAGTGCATTTCTTACGTTGTCTTTTTCCTGCGTAAAAAATTTCAGGGTAGGTTTCGACATGTCTTATTGGACCATTCCTATGTAAGAGACACATTATATACAGTATAATGAAATAGATTCCACTCAGCAAGAGAAACTCTGTAAAAGAAATGGGTACAGTCATACAAAAGCTAGGTGTGACAGAATGTCGTACACTGACCCAATCAAAAAATAAAAATTCAGATACAAAACAGACACAACATATCCAACATTTCCAGAACGCAGGAAAACTCATAAGCCACAAACACACACACCACAAGCATACACAACGTCAACATCACACAGAAAACACGGATAGTTGCGAATATACTAAAGAGCCAGGGCCTCAAACAGCATAAAAAAACTGTGCAAACCCTCCAGTCCAACTTAACCCAACCAACAATCAAGACAGACAAATTCCAGGGATCGGGGATACACAAACCTGAATGTAAAGTTACGATGTTATATATGTATAGGGATGACACGTAGTAAATTTAAAACACTGTACAAAGAACAAAATAGCTGCTGGAAGTATGAAACAAACCATTCCACATTTGCAGAGCACTAAAAAACCACAAGAATCGTCCTTCAGACATGGAACGAAATACGATAATAATCAGAATAAACAACCATGACAAATATCTTGTACAAATGCAGGAAAACTGCCACATCCAGAAAACCATTGCAGAGAACAAACATGTGATAAATGAAAAAACAAAGGTCAATATAAATGGCTGAACATAATAAAAGAAATAGTTCGATAAAAATCATTCCACTCGTACATCCAACCATATTAATATCTTCTCTCTTTCTGCCCTCACACGCACACACACACACACACACACACACACACACATGCAGATCAGAGACATAACAAAACCGTGTTCAATGGTTGGCAATAACATTCGACCTCTGACGATAACATACGACATTTGGAAACACCAATCAAAACGTAACACCAAAACAAGCGTTCAGTTCCAAGTGTTCTGAAGTCTGAAAAACAAAATTGCAGAACGAAATTTTAAGAAGCACAACAGCGATAAAAATGGAACCAAAACACGACTGTTGGAACGACATCCACGTTACCTGTAAGTAGAACTTTAAATTACCACTATATCATAGAAAAGCATACCGCCAGGAATGTTGTTAACCTATATAATTGTCGTCCCAAATGTACACAAAATAGTATAAATAAAAATATGTTCATATTCCTGACCACTAAAGATGAATTGTAAAGAATAAAGGTGAAATCCGTACGGCACAAAACTTGTTTCATTCATTTGTAATTAGACGGCCTGAAAGTAAAAATTATCCAACTTGCTGTAATACCTTGTGTGTTGTTCATTTACAGTATATCTAAGTATTTTGGTTTTAAAGTAAGTTTGGAAATAAAATGGTTATATACATTTGTTTACATACGTAATATGAAGCTATGAGTTGTGTATGCTGGTAGCTTTAAATCTAATAGACAATGTACAGCTTTTCATCTGCAACCTTGTTTGTGTCGAGTTTAACACACTTATTTCTTTTGCTCGTATCGTTACACGTGAATTGGAATGATTTATTGGCCACGTACAGTGTTTCTGCTGTCTTTTCACTTGTCATGGCTATGTAATCTTCATCTGTTTCGTGGCGTGTTTGACTGGGATGTGGCGCGCGAATTTAAAGTCTTGTTGACGTTTGTTACGGTAAGGTAGTGTGTGTGTGTGTGTGTGTGTGTGTGTGTGTGTGTGTGTGTGTGTGCGTGTTTGTGTGTATGTGTGTGTTTGTGTGTATGTGTGTGTGTTCATGTGTGTATGAGTGGGTACTCGCGAGACGGAGTTACAGACAGAGAGAGAGAGAGAGAGAGAGAGAGAGACAGTTGTGGATAAGCAACTAGACGGAATTATGTGGAGTACATGGAAGAGAATTTAATTTTAGAGGATGACCATACGCGTTTTTGGGATGAAGTTATAAAAATATGGTTCTACTAATGTGGCAAAGGAGTTTTGTTGCACAGATACGTATATTCGTTTACTACGTTCTTACCTTGCGCTACTCATTTTTAGGCGCGATAAATTTTTATAATGTTAATTTTTGATAGAAGAACTGCAACATCCATAAAACGGTCACTAGATTTATATGTCTTGTGAACTCATATGTCGATTCAGATACGACGTGTGTTACCTTTCTCAGGGCAGTGAGACGCTGCTGGGCCGTTCCCCGTTCCTGCGGTGTTGGAGACACCGGTCGATATAGAGAAATTGCTGTTATTTCCTTTCCTTGCCCCGCACAAAGTTCCTTCGCAGTCACCGTAAGTAAATCGGCACATTTTTCGTCTGACTGCGGAACTTTATCTTGCTTGGCCACTCCCAAGGAATTCTGACGTCACAGGGACATGTCCTCAAAAATTTATGTCTATCTCCTCTAAGATTTCTTATACGTAAACCACTTCGCTGTGGTTGTGGTGAACAGGGAATTTGCGTACGGCTATGAACATCAAAATTTTTCGAGACGCTTACCTTATTTCATTTTCGATCGAGGATTTTCTATTTCTCTCCATAATGGAGACGTTATAATGTACAATTATGGAATCTATTGAAGGACACGGTTAGTGACTGAAACCGATTCCAAAAGTACAATCTACTGGATAGATCTAGAGTTCAGACCAACTCCCATAGAAAGAAGCCAGGTGTGTGAATGAATGAAAAGTGGAGAAACAATAGGAGTCTTAAATTGTTACAAACTGCAATATATGATGAATGACATGACACGTACCAGTATAGTGACACGGAACTACATTCAATCGTGAGGAGCAAAGCCCTCTTCTAACTGTTAAAAGCTGTTTTTCATGTTTTACAAATCGAAAAATGAAGGGTAACAAAACAATAATACGGAATCTGTTCATTATAGTTGTTCCATCTAGGAATTAAGAAGCCTTCTGACATGAAAAGAAACGTGACGCAGAAAAATGAGAGCATCAAAATTGAGAAGTATGAAACAGGTGCTCAGTTTAGAACAAACCTCTGCAATGTATGTACTGTAGCTGCCACATAATGTGGATACACGTAACATGTGATAAACCGGGCTACTTAAACATGGATTATCTACTACAACACGCCCTGTGCCCCTGCTCCACAGTAACTTCCAGCATAGACATGCTGGAGCTCCACACCATACGTGCACTTTGATGCATTTACTTCTGTTGGAGACGTAGTGAGCTGTAGATGTAGAGAATAACAGTGTTGGAACTATCTGCTTCCTGCAAAGTGTAAACCCCATCTATATTTGACCTACAGCTGTGTGACCTTTGTACTCATATTATTGAGGTGTTGTTACCAGCAACGTGCTAACCGTGCTGTAGTTTGTAGTACAGCTCGAATATTATGTTTGAACGGATTAGTAAACGTGTATTTTCTTTTACGTTTTATTGGCGTGTGTCACTCCTGTAAGACAATAGTAATATATGAATCTAAATATAGTCGTCGTATATCTAGCCACTCTCTTTCCATGTATGTCGGTTGTTGCAAGCTACGATACAATCAAATATACAGTAACCAACAGAACTTACTTCAAAACATTGACAGTTTATGAGATCAACTGAAAATGTACGGTTCCAGAGACATTTTCAAGATTCAAACATGCAGACTGAAGATACGAATGAAAATTTATACCGAGGCCAGTAATCGAAACTGAATTTCCTACTAACTAGGTTCACTAGACAGTTTCACTAACCACTGAACCACCCTTGTACAGTGTGCAGACTACCTTAGCATGCCTTCCTCTTCTATCCAAATTCCCATTCGCACCTCAGTCCACTTGGAATTTCCCTTAAACTCGAACAGCATTGCAAAGGCTCTCAAACTGCGATGGAAAAGCACCTCGGCATCGAACGAAACGCGGCATCCTGTCAGAAATTCAGGCACAGGTGGTTTAATCAAATAAAGCGGTTTCCAGAGACCTTTTCTATCTCAAACATCTATGGCGTATACAGGGTGTCACAAAAAGGTACGGCCAAACTCTCAGGAAACATTCCTCACACACTAACATGTCGACATGTATCCGGAAACGCTTACTTTCCATGTTAGAGCTCATTTTATTACTTCTCTTCTAATCACATTAATCATGGAGTGGAAACACACAGCAACAGAACGTACCAGCGTGACGTCAAACACTTTGTTACAGGAAATGTTCAAAACGTCCTCCATTACCGAGGATACATGATCCACCCTCCGTCGCATGGAATGCCTGATGCGCAGATGCAGCCCTGGAGAATGGCGTATTGTATCACAGCCGTCCACAATACGAGCATGAAGAGTCTCTACATTTGGTACCAGTGTAAGAGGTCCATGATTAAGGAATTTGTTGCTAGCGCACTCGAGCAGATGTAATTTCGATGGATTCCTCACGCGCTGCCTGCGATATGTAAGCTGTAAGAGAATCTGAGACCAAAGAGCAGTGTTGACTGCAGTAGGAACTGTGTAGCAGTTGCAGTAGTAGTAGCTAGCTAGCAGTTTGGTGTATCGTGTTGGCTGGGCCGGTCGTGGTGGAGCGATGGCGGTGCCTGAGCGTTGTAGTATAAGGTAAAAGCAGCCTCGCGCATATGTGGTATTGTTACATCAAGTCCCATGTAAATGTTTAAAAAAATCTCTTAATGATAATTTTTCTCATAAAAAGTAACTTTTGACAATCATTCATTTCAATTGAAGGAATTTACTAATTTCTCCAACCCATGGTTGTCACGATAATTGAAAAAGAAAAATGAGTTGTTTCTTTTTATACATGACAAATCTATCGGCCAGCATTGCACTGAGCTGCGCCATAAAAATTTCTTATACGAGCAGATATATACGCGTTATCCGGCGACCTAATTGAGGTAAGATTTTTCAATTTATTCAGAATGATCTTTCAGGGCTATGACGCAGCACTGCTGACGTCTAAAATTTACGAGTTTAAATTCACACAGTCAATTATTGAAAGGTTGTAAGTGAGTCACAATTTTTATTGAGAGATCAGTCACATTTTATTATTCATAGGTTACGCGATTTATTTTTTGGAAGGTTACACTAAATGCGAAACATAATTATATTTTTTTATAGTGGGGAGGTTACACTTGTCGACAGTGTAGTCAGTTTTATATCTGCTCTTATTTACATAATCTTAACTGTAGTTTGTATTTGGCGCAACGCATTTACTAATTTGTCACTCCTTCATTCACAGGTCATCGGCAGTTTATTGCTCTTTGTTGTAATTGTATTTGTTCCATTTTTGCTATGTCTTTGTTTGATTTTGCGCTTATCTTTGACTTGTGAGAATGCCGCGAAAAACTGCTGACAGTACATTGCGATGTGCAATGAGCGAAGAAGCCGACTTTAATAATGTGACTGATAATACTAGCGACAGTCAGTGTAATAGTGATAATCCTCTATTTACAGATAATCAGTGCGTACCGACCACTAGTAATGATTTTAATCCTAATGATGAGCAAATAAATTCAATTATATCCACATTTAATTTAACGACAATTGATGACGTGGCGCGTTCCGTTACAATGAACGCTGCCCAGTTTGACACACCTGACTTGCAAAATTTACGCAGTGAGCAGATAAATGATTCTAACGAAGGTGAACAATGTACTAAAAGTGCGTAAGATTTATTTGATTCCGCTGTAGTGACCAACAGCGTACATCCAATTGGCAAACCTTTTCAAGAATCAGAGAATGACCAAATGGTTACAGAAAACGTGACAAATGCAGATACACCATCACACAACACAGAAAATAGAGTCGCTAATTTTGGCTTGGATCAAGTTATGGCATTATTGCTACTAGTTAATGAATCAAACAAACAACATAATGAAAAACTAGACAACAATTTCAAACAGCTTAGTAAACAGATTACAGCCGTTGCCGTGCAATGTCATGATACTAAAGAACAATTACGCGAGGAAATTGAGGCTTGTGCTAGGAACAGTAGTGAAGAAATTAGATCTGTTGCACAAGAATTAAGTAATATGCAAGCAGCCACAACAAAATTACTTCGAGATGAAATTAGTGCAGTTGCTAAACAATGTTCAGAAAACGCTACACAGTTACGCGACGAGTTTAAATTAATGTCAGCAGATCTTTCACGCACACTGGATGCGAAAGTAGACACGAAATTTGACCAACAGAAAAGCCAAATTGACGAACGTTTTAATCACCACCTACAAAACAGTGAAACGCGTTACCGTAAATTTATACAGGAACAGAATAAAGTAAAGAAACAAGTCTTGGGAACAATTACTGCACAGAGACAGGAAGATAAGCGTAAAATGTTTACGAAGGCAAAGAATACGTAGACAACAATATTGTTACAGTATCAGACGAAATCAAACAGTTAAACACCGAATTGCATGATGAAACTCCGATCTTAAAACAAAAACAGACACACACACATTAGACTTTCGGACAATGACCAACAGACTTGAAAAGTTGGAACTAATACAGGATCCCGATGCCATCAAAGCAGACGTTAAGAAATTGAACAAAACCACATGTAAAATACAAAAACAAATTAATGCTTGTGTCACTAAAAACGACGATCACGTAAGAGCACTGACTGAAAAATTTGATGAATTGGCAAGTCGCATTGACGTTATCGAAAATAACAATGACATCAAATCAGACGATACTTCACCAGTCTCGTTTAATCAAATACCCGAATTCCAAAACCTACAGCAGTCAGTGAGATAGGTTCGTCCAACAATATATTGCGTAGAAAATTGTTACGCAAATTGTTACGCAAAGCTACTGCTAAATCTATTTCAAATGCATTTGTAAAACATTTTTTATTTCATGTAGGGCATGTATTGAAAGTAATTTCCGACAATGAACCACAATTTCGATCTACGATATGGACACGTATGTTACGAGCAAGAAACATTTCTCCGATCTACATATCCAAGTATCACGCTTCATCGAACTCTTGTGAATAACTGATAAAAAAATTGGTAAACTATAAAGAATATACTGCCATAAAAGACAGATTGATTGGGATACACACATACTCTCATTCCAGGATGTAATTAATGCGATACCAAATGAATCTACTATGCTATTTCCGCCCGTTATATTGAAAAATGTTGTACCACCTAACAAAATTAAAGAATTAGTATCCTTTCCTACATCTCGGGGACTACTCCACCATGAAATAATTGACATTGCGCTCAACAACATCAAACGTGCCGCAGAGCGCCGGAGAAAACAGCAAAAACAGGTTTGTACACGCCGTGACTTTCACATAGGACAGAAGATATTAGTAAGCACACACTATTTATCCAACAGAGGAAAGAGTAGATGCAGTAAATTTGAGCTTCTATACGCAGGTCCATATAGAATTCGCATCATTCCTCACCCCAATGTAGTACATGTCGAAACTTTGAGAACCAGAAAAAGCAATGGCAATCACCATGTCTCCAATATTAAACCCTTTATTGAATGAACATACTTTGTGATTTATCACACTGTAATGCCATTTCCTGATATATATATATGACCACTTATATTTATGTGACTACTTACTGATATTGATAGTATTTTTTTTTTTTTTCTTGGCAAGTGCTCGGCAAGGTAAGGTTAGCAGGTCGCTTTTCTTGTCGTTAGACATCAGACCGTGCACATCTTCCATTTTTTGTGTATGTATGATTGTTTTCTTACCGAAAGTAGAATTTCTCTCTGTATGCACCATGAACTCTTTAAGATGTAACAAACACCAGTTGACTTTGACGTTTTTCCTTATGATATCTCAATATCTTGACTATTCTACATTTTTTGCTACTACATTATGATACTGTGTGTACCGAGCGAGCGAGGTGGCGCAGTGGTTAGCACACTGGACTCGCATTCGGGAGGACGACGGTTCAATCCCGTCTCCGGCCATCCTGATTTCGGTTTCCCGTGATTTCCCTAAATCATTTCAGGCAAATGCCGGGATGGTTCCTTCGAAAGGGCACGGCCGATTTCCTTCCCAATCCTTCCCTAACCCGAGCTTGCGCTTCGTCTCTAATGACCTCGTTGTCGACGGGACGTCAAACACTAACCACCACCACCACCACTGTGCGTACATTTTTGCACTTCAAAACTGTCTGTTTTTGACATAATACGTTTTCTGTCATGCTATGCTGTATGCTTAGTTATATCACTAGAAACAAGTTTTTATTTAATGGGTATATGAATTAAATGCAAAAATACTAATCCATATTCATCATTTTCAGAAATAAACACCATGTAAAGGAAATAAATTATACACCCACAGTGGTTTACTATGAAATGGAAATTTCAGAACTGGAAAGAAAGAAAGAAAATGCAATACCTTGTCATGAAGAGTAAATGGATCAGAATTAACAAGCATTAACCAGAATATACTATACACACTGTATAATAGCAGTCTTAAGTAATTATTTGTCTTTCAGAATACGAGGCGATTGATGCAAGCTGTCAGACAGAACTACACATGTTAATTTTAGTGATGAAATATGCTAGAAATAAGAAAACTCTATACTATATGAAGTAATGAATGATGATGAATAATTGTATGAGCAGAATGGTAATGTGATGATGAATAATGAAATTTTTCTTTGCAGATGATGATAATGATGAAGTTATTATAATATGAATAATGAAGTTTTTCTTTGCAGATGAGGATGATGATGAAGTTTATATATTTTCTGTTAGTTAAGATATGCTATGTAGTTATTTAAGTATGTGTTGCAGTTCCTTTTGACAGTATGTTTTATGTCACATTGTATAATGTGTGAATGTTTTGGGAAAGACAGCTAGAGTACACACATATTGAGTACACGTTTCATTACCCGTTAATTTGAAGTTCACTACTTTTCAGCATAATATAAATTTTTTCTTTCAGCTCAATAACCCATTTGTAATTTTTCCAGGAGAAGCTTTTCTTGATATTAATATGCTATAAGCAGTTACTTATTAAACCTGTTCCAGTACTTGCATTTTTTTTACCCAGTTGTGTCTATCATTTATGAATGTGATCACACATACTGTACTTGTTTCATAACCTTGCTACAGCTGACTCATGACGAATGACGTTATTATTCCTTATTTCCAGCAATAATTGAAAAGCAAATATTTTTATGCCCCAGCAATTAATTATCGATCTCAACGCAATGCATTGCTAGCACAAAAAATTTATTACCAGTCCCAACTATTACCAGTGTACAACTAAATAATGCTACCAGTTTAAGATATATTTCTAGTCTAAATATAATGCAAATTTCTCTGATATATTGAATCCCTTATGTCTACGTATTATTTGACTACAGACCTTGAGAAATAATTCCAATGTCTTACATTTTAAATATGTCTTATGTAACTGAAATGATATCATGTATAAACACTAGCAGCTTGATGCTACACCCAATAACTCCAGTTTTGAATGATGACTTCTGAATAGTGAATAATAAATGTTTTGTAAATGGCCAATGAGTGCCAAAAATTACTGCAATGATATGACTTCTTAATAATGACATGTTATACTCTATAGATGACTGCCAATAATTACTGTAATGAGATGACTTACGATGCCAATGATTACTGTAATAAGATGACTTATGCAAAAATTCTGTGCCAATAATTACTGTAATTAGATGAGTTATGCATAAATGCTATGCCAATGATTACTGTAATGAGATGACTTATGAATAATGTTCTGTAATACTCCATATATATATAGTACTTTAATGCTGTGTAAATAGCCAATGAACGCCAATAATTATTCAGATCGGTTGATACACTAGTGTAATTCTAAATGATGACTAGCATAAGTCTTAATGTATCCTTCACCTTCTGACCTAATTACCAGCAGTTACTACAATATCCATATGTCCAGTCCATCCTCATGATCATGGAGCACTATATTTGGTTTTTGCACTACTTCTACGTTGATGTAAGAGAATGGATTCTACAAGAATGCCATGTTGACGTATCAAGCTGTCCACCACCTTGAATGATGGAGATGCTATTGTGGACCTACTGTCTGGTGTACCTAATGTACTACCAAAATGATAACATACAGTATGAATACAACATTTCAGTGTCTTGCCTACACTGATAAATACTTCAGGGAAGAGAACTTCAGATTATCTCACTTGATGTTGTGCTTCTGTAGAAAGATATGAACTTTCAGTGCAGCTACGTGCATCCCACTGTGCTACAACCATGATGCTGTCCTTCCCATTCCTTTCCTAGTTCTTGTAAAATGTTAGAGACCTATACAGTGTGTATGCACTTTATTTCATTTCCTGATATATTCAGTTCTTATATAAAAAAAAAAGATATGCTAAAAACTTTTACAGTGCGTGTGCACTTCATGTCATTTGTTAATATATTTTGTATTCATTGCGTATACATTTTGTCATTTCTTAATATGTTCTGAACTCAGTGCATGTACACTCTATTTCATTTCTTCATATGTTCTGCACTTATCAATAATGTATATACTCTGTGAATGTAGACTTAGTTAATTAAATAGATTATAGAAAAATTTGTTGCTTATGGCAAGTCCAGTTGACTCACCATCGCTGCAAAATTTTTGCCCCCCCCCCCCCCCCCCCCCAGTGGAGGGTTATGTAAGAGGTCCATGATTAAGGAATTTGTTGCTAGCGCACTCGAGCAGATGTAATTTTGATGGATTGCTCACGCGCTGCCTGCGATATGAAAGCTATAAGAGAATCTGAGACCAAAGAGCAGTGTTGACTGCAGTAGGATCGGTGTAGCAGTAGTAGTAGTAGTAGCTATCTAGCAGTCTGGTGTATTGTGTTGGCTGAGCCGGTCGTGGTGGAGCGATGGCGGTGCCTGAGCGTTGTAGTATTAGGTGAAAGCAGCCTCGCGCATATGTAGTATTGTTATATCAAGTCCCATGTAAATGTTTTTAAAAAAAATCTGTTAGTAATAATCTTTCTCATAAATAGTAACTTTTGACAATCATTCATTTCAATTTAGAGAATTTACTAATTTCTCCAATCCATGGTTATCCCGATTATTGAAAAAGAAAAATGAGTTGTTTCTTTTTATACATGACAAATCTATCGGTCAGCATTGCACGGAGCTGCGCCAGAAAAATTTCTTATACGAGCAGATGTATACGCGTTACCCGGCGACCTAATTGAGGTAAGAGTTTTCAATTTATTCAGAATGATCTTTCAGGGCCATGACGCAGCACTGCTGACGTCTAAAATTTACGAGTTTAAATTCACACAGTCAGTTATTGAAAGGTTGTAAGTGAGTCACATGTTTTATTGAGAGATCAGTCACATTTTATTATTGGTAGTTCATGGAATTTATTTTTGCGAGGTTACGCTAAATGTCAATGTTATAATTATATTTTGTACTGTTGGGAGGTTACGGAACTTTTCTGTTGGGAGGTTACACCGGGCTTGCGTAGACAAGAGCTTTCAAATGCCCCCATAAATGAAAGTCAAGAGGGTTGAGGTTAGGAGAGCGTGGAGGCCATGGAATTGGTCCGCCTCTACCAATCCATCGGTCACAGAATCTATTGTTCAGAAGCGTACGAACACTTCGACTGAAATGTACATGAACCACATGTTGTGTCGTACTTGTAAAGGCACATGTTCTAGCAGCACAGGTAGAGTATCCCGTATGAAATCATGATAACGTTCTCCATTGAGCGTAGGTGGAAGAACATGGGGCCCAATCAAGACATCACAAACAATGCCTGCCCAAACGTTCACAGAATATCTGTGTTGATGACGTGATTGCACAAATGCATGCGGATTCTCTTCAGCTCACACATGTTGATTGTGAAAATTTACAATTTGATCACGTTGGAATGAAGCCTCATCCGTAAAGAGAACATTCGCACTGAAATGAGTATTGACACATTGTTGGATGAACCATTCGCAGAAGTGTACCCGTGGAGGCAAATCAGCTGCTGATAGTGACTGCACACGCTGTACATGGTACGGAAACAACTGGTTCTCCCGTAGCACTCTCCATACAGTGACGTGGTCAACGTTACCTTGTACAGCAGCAACTTCTCTGACACTGACATTAGGGTTATCGTCAACTGCACGAAGAATTGCCTCGTCCATTGCAGGTGTCATCGTCGTTCTAGGCCTTCCCCAGTCGCGAGTCATAGGCTGGAATATTCCGTGCTCCCTAAGACGCCAATCAATTGCTTCGAACGTCTTCCTGTCGGGACACCTTCGTTCTGGAAATCTGTCTCGATACAAACGTACCGCGTCACGGCTATTGCCCCGTGCTAATCCACACATCAAATGGGCATCTGCCAACTCCGCTTTTGTAAACATTGCACTGACTGCAAAACCACGTTCGTGATGAACACTAACCTGTTGATGCTACGTACTGATGTGCTTGATGCTAGTACTGTAGAGCAATGAGTCGCATGTCAACACAAGCACCGAAGTCAACATTATCTTCCTTCATTTGGGCCAACTGGCGGTGAATCGAGGAAGTACAGTACATAATGACGAAACTAAAATGAGCTCTAACATGGAAATTAAGCGTTTCCCTACACAGGTCCACATAACATCTTTTCTTTATTTGCGTGTGAGGAATGTTTCGTGAAAGTTTGGCCGTACCTTTTTGTAACACCCTGTATATACACAACAGAAAAAGTTTTTTACCATCTCGGTTGCCAGAACTTCCGAAGACAGACGATGACTGTGGATATTGTATCACAGACACAGTACCTTTGACTGTTCAGAGATGTCAGTACACCCGCCCAAAGATGTAAACAACCATGCAAGAGCAGTGCCTATTACGCGGAGGGGGTCCAACAGCCTAACAGTTCCAGTCATTACACCAGGAAGGAGGTGTATGACTCATGTTGTCCGTAGTTCAACCATGCCTAGTGGTCAGTACCACAGATCGATCGCGTCCGCAATCTTACTTTGTGCGAGGAAGGGCTCTCCACAAGGGAGGTATCCAGGCGTCTCGGAGTGAACCAAAGCGATGTTCTTCAGACATGGAGGAGATACAGAGAGACAGCAACTGTCGATCACATGCCTCTTTCAGGCCGCCCAAGGGCTATTACGACAGTGGATGACCGCTACCTACGGATTATAGGTCGGAGAAACTGACACCAACGCCACCACATTGAATAATGCTTTTCGTGTAGCAACAGGACGTCGTGTTACGACTCAAACTTTGGCCAAACGGCTGCATGATACGCAGCTTCACCCTCGACGTCCATGACGAAGTCGATCTTTGCCACCACGACACCATGCAGTGCGGTTCAAATGGGCCCAACAACATGCCGAATGTGCTACTCGGTATTAGCATCACGTTCTCTTCACCGATGTCTTCAACCAGACAATCGTCGGAGACGTGTTTGTAGGCAACCCGGTCAGGCTGAACGCCTAGACACCTGTGCAAAGAATGAAGCAAGGTGGAGGTTCCCTGCTGTTTTGGGGTGGCATTATGTGGGGCCGACGTACTCCGCAGGTAGTCATGGAAGGCATCGCAACGGCTGTATTTTACGCAAATTCCATCCACCATATCGGTAGGATATTGGCGAGACATTCGTGTTCATGGACGACAATTCGCGGCCCCATCGTGCACATCTTGTGAATGACTTCCAGCAGAATAACATCGCTCCATTAGAGTGGCTAGCATGTTCTCCAGATAAGAACCGTATCGAACCTGACGGGGACAGATTTAAAATCGCTGTTTAAGGACGTCGTGACCCACCAATCACTCCGAGGGATCTACGCCGAATCGCCGTTGTGGATTGGGACAATCTGGACCAACAGTGCCTTGATGAACTTGTGGATAGTAAGCCACGACGAATAAAGGCATGCATCAATCCAAGAGGACGTGCTACTAGGTATTAGAGGTACTGGTGTGTACGGCAATCTGGACCACCACCTCTGAAGTTCTCACTGTATGGTGCTACAACATGCAATGTGTAGTTTTGATGGGGAAGAAAAAGGGCGGAAATGATGTTTGTGTTGATCTCTATTCCATTTTTCTGTACAGGTTCCGGAACTCTCGGAACCGCGGTGATGCAAAACTTTTTGATGTGTGTATATGCCCACTGAACCAATGAATGAAAATTGGTTCGAAGGCATGCTCGGGTAGTCTATACAGTACAAACCCAATGTGCCAGTAGGGCATAGTGGTTAGTGCATCTGCCTGGGGGCGCAGGAAATCCGGGTTCAAATCCTGGCTTCGTACAAATTTTGATTCGTTCCTTCAGTCTGCATATATACACTGTACGTGTTTGAGACTTGAAAATGTCTCTGGAACGATACAGTTTCATTCGACATCATAAGCTGTCATAGTAATTGAAATTCGTTCTGATAGTAATGTTAAGTTGTGAAACATCGGTACTTAGGTAAAAAAGCATGATTATTTGTTATAAATGCGTATATCTAGGTTCTTTTCTTCTCGCAACAGTAGGCACTCACAGAGGGAGAGTGTCTGGATACACGTCGAGTTTATTTATATTCATATATAATCCTGTCTTACAGAAGTGACACACGCCAGTAAAATGTATAACAAAATACACCTCTCTTTATTAATGAACGTTTACTAAAGGTTAAGGCATAATATTCAAACTGTAGGACAAACTTCAGCACGTTTATTACTTTGCTGTTAACAACATATCATAAATCTGTGTACACAAATCACAGAGCTGTGGTTAAAATATAAAAGGGGTAGTATCAAACGGAACGAACTATAATGAACAAAAATAATGTGGAATGTGAGTAAAATGAAGAAAGACGAAAGTAATCAGGAGAGGCAGATATTAGAATAGCGAGAAACCTATGGTGTAAGTGGGGGACCAGGACGCAGACGAAGTTAAAGAATTCTCCAACTCAGGAAGCAGAATAACACATGACTGACAGAGCTAGGAGGACACAAACGGCAGACAAACAGAAACAAAGAGGGCATTATAGCCTAGGAAAGTGTACTGTTATCAGACAGAGACCTTAATTGGGGTAAGAAGACAAAAGCACGGGTCCTGAGGACAGTTTTAGAGGGAATTGGTTTTAGAGTTTTCATCTGTTTCTGTGTTTAATAACACCTCATCATTGTTGCTCACTAAAAATGTTTAGTTCCGTTTTGTGCTATTTGTAACGGAATAATGGCCTTATCACGTCTGTGAGTTTTCATACAGGATTTCATTTCGGCTTCAAACCATTAAAATAACTTACAATTTATTCCACTTTCGATAGAGTTAACACGCACCATCGAAAGAAACTAATGTGCATCACTGAAAGTTTGTGTTCTCTATGTATAGCAGTAAATTAGAAAGAAAGAGGTTGCTTAATGGATGATATACCTAAGTATGAAAGCCGAAATACCCTCACCAATTTTTACAACAATCAGTGGTTCAAGTGAATACCTGCCAAATACAATTGTCCGATAGTGAACTCTATGCTCAACAGTCAAAACCCGGGCTACAACAGAATAAATACAGAGATATTGCTTCTAAAAGCAAATAAGCGCTGCGTTATGGATCGTATGTTATCGTTCTCTGCATAAAATTCTTAATGAAGGAAAACATTTTCCGACCTGTGTAATCTCTCAACCACTTAAGGTATGGTAAATTTGATAAATTTGTAAGGTACATAAATGCTTCATCTTGTTATTTGTTATTAAATATATATGTCTATTCTTTGGTGTTCAGTATGTTTTAGTAATGGAACTGACACTTGACGCTAAGACAATATTTGGCTTCGCTTTCGGCGGGGCACATCAAAGAGCTACGGGGATCGGATATTCAACAGCGAGTAAAGGCAAACGAGTTTAACATTCATTTGCCTGCGTAACACCATCTGAAAAATACTCTCGTGAATAATTTAAAAGCCTCTCCAGTGTCAGCATGGTAATTTTGTGGATTAAAATAAAAATATGAACATACTCGTATGCTGGCGTCATACTGAAATACTCGGCCTGTAAAGTCCTGCCTTTTTTCGTAGATTAATGCGGCGAATTGTAAGAATGAATATGAAGAACAAAGTGAGAGTCACATTATAAAAAAATACTTTCCACCGGTTAAACCCAATCCAAATCATACACCTTTATAATTTCAGTTCACCCAGGGTTTTCAATGTCTTTTAAAAATTGCACCTCAAAAAGAATTTCGAAACACAACAGCAATAACTTACCACACAGGCAACGTCAAAAATAAAATCTCCCTAAATACGATAATAAGATTAACGGACAAAAGGTCAGATGAATCACTAGGCCGTTATAGATGCCGCAGCGATTCAGTAACGTGGTCACCCGAGCGCCTTCTGTCTCTACGTGATCTAAAGCAACAGATATTGTATGGAAACATGGGTAAATCTAAAAAGGCGACAGAGTGGCAGAAAGGGGCAATCGTGTTTGGCCGTGTCCACAGTCGTACGGTGTGTGGAGTACATCGATTTGAAGGTGTTTCGCTGCGGATTGTAGTGTAACATACGTGGTCACGAAACACAGCGTCAGAATTGTATTCGGAAACAGACCCTAACTTGCAGGAGTCGGGACCGCGTTTAACGGCTTGTGAATCACAATCGCCTCCAAACACTACAGAAATTGCTGCAAAAAGTGATTGAAGGTCTACCCCAACCTGTTAGCAAGAGAACATTGCTGCGGGAATTGCATGCAATGAACATCGGACTCGGACACCTCGCAGGAGGCCATTGCTTACACATTCACATAAAACAGCGAGTCTTCAGTGGGCATTAGCTGACTGGCGGAACGTAATGTGGTCTGCCGAATCACGTTTTTGCATTTATTCGAATGACTCACATAGTCGAGTGTTCCGAAGGTCAGATGAAGCATTTTCATCATGAATCTACGCAAGTTGAGTTGCAGGCCGGAGGTGGGTCTGTGATGTTTAGGCGTTGTTTTTGTTATCATGAACTGGACCCGCTCGCTGACGTGACCTCTAACATGAATCAGCATGTTTATTTGAACACTATGAGCGATCAAGTATTGTCTTTCAGTAAACATATCCATCACGAGTGTGCTATTGACATCCCTATTATTCAAGACGACTGCAGTAGAGTTCATCGGGATGGAAGTATGCGACATCTACTCTGAACACTCGCTAATCCTATTACATCTTCACTGTGCCGTAAAATCAGCTGACTGGAGCTCCAAAGAAAATGTGTGGAACATGATGGAACAGCGGGTTGAACGCCATCAGCACTCCCGCAGTTTGGTGGAAGTGCGTGATCAAATATTCAGCGCATGACTTAACCTCTGGATGCGATGACCTGAACTACTTTGTGGACACACTTCCTAGCCGAACCTAGGAAGTCAGAAATCCAGGGGCGGAACTACAAGGTATTAAATGAAGCTTGTAATGATTTCAATATGGGTGACTAATTTTTTGTATGGTGAGCTTGAGAAAATATAATTTATGCCATTCTACACATGATGGTTCAGGCAGCAGTGTGTAGCTAGTTCACTGACACTGTATTCGGGGAAAAGTGGTCTGATCAGGATACCTCGTTGACAACGCATATATAAGATAAATTTTATTGGGTGTAGAAGTACACTCTGCGTCCAGAGACCACGTCAACGACAGCGATGGAACGTCTTTGTCCCCATCTCTCTCTCTCTCTTTCTCTCTCTCTCTCTCTCTCTCTCTCTTACTGCCAGTCACACACACATACACTGTCTCATATACACACACAAATACCCAAATTTTTTCTTTACTTTTGTCTGGGGCAATGCGCAACATTAACGAGGTAGTAAATTACAAGTAGATCCAGTACCCTGGTTCTGAAAAAGGATTTTCACGAAGTTTCCCTCAACCATTGACGAATGCCAGGAGTACAAATCCTTCCTGTACCATTCCCAGCCAACTGTAAAATTCGTTAAATAAGAAACAGCTGTTCTATAACAGCCCGCCCAGTCTCTTGAGCAGGAAATGACAGAGGTGCAGACTAAATCTGTACAAAGTTGCGGTCTACCTACCCTACTTTGACGGAATCCCTTATCTCTATTACAGCTGTTCATAGATTTTCAAATTTTCACAGACTGACGACTGAGTCCCAGTACTCTCAACTGAGGTTCCCAATTTCGTAACCCAACAAGATCTGAACAGGTAGAACCTCATTACGAAGGACAAGAAAAAAAAAACAGTGTCAGAAAATAGCAATAGGCTTTCTTGACACTGTTTGGTGCTTGTACGAAGGCATACTACGCTGGCTGTTGCACAGATACTGTTACAGGTTTATACGGGTTGTAGAGAGGACTTAGTAGGTAAAGTTTTGCTGAGGAAACTATGCCCGTAAATATATTGTTTGATAGAAAAATATTCGAACGTCATATCACTTTCAAATCCCCCGCTTCACAGTGCGGTGCGTAACAGAGCTGCGCAACGCATCAATATAGAACGTTTCCCAGGTAGCCTCAGTTCGTCACGTACGATTTTGTCTGCCTACAACAACGACTATGAGAGAGTGGTGCGCCGACAACTGGTAGGATTGACTGTGGTACTCCACACCAGGGTTTATACATCACGTCTAAAACAGCATGCTTTGCAGGTATATCTTGCACAATGAAAAGCAGGTGTGGACGGCATACCAGTTTGGTTTGACAGAGACGATTCTGCTGCGTTAGACATTTTTTAAGATTGCATTTGTAGAGAATCTCTCGCCCAGTGCAATGTCCCAAGTGACTGGCAAAACGCTCGGGTGACTCCTGTAGATAAGAAGAGTAAATGAAAGGACCCGTAAAATTACAGATGAATGTCCTTAACATCGGTTTGCTGCAGAATACTTGAACATAGTCTCAGTTCGACTGTAAAATATTCACTCGGTAATGGAAACTTAGAGAGTCAAGGATCGCATTATATTCTGCAACAAAAACTGTTTTGAAAAAATTCGTAGAATAATACCCACACACGCCTACGCTCAGACAGCACGTCAAAATACTGAATGCGAAGCGCAAGCTGCAAAACATTTTGAAAGATTTTCCTACTTAATCTTATTTAGAACATTATCAATACAAAGTGAAGAGTAATTTGCTCTTCACTTATGGTTTTACTCTCGTTTACTGATCATCATAAATGTTTTATCCACCCTACTGCCTCCCCATGTATATGAAAATAGTCTGAATCAGTTTCGCCTCACGAAAGTATTATCTGAGGACTAGGGCTCCATTTCTATCCTCGTCATCATGATCTGCGTTTAACTTTTATGTTGCACATAATTTTATGTCAATACAGCGGTGGTTCATTCAGAAAAACTACTAAGTATTCCGAATCCACCCTTCCACAATAAGAATGTGTTCTCCATAAGTCAATGTTGACGTCAATCGAATTTTTAGTTCTAGCTTTCTCTCCTTGCACATCCTCCTCGTAGTTCCCTCCACATGAAAGTTCCTGGAATCTTTGTGGTGTATACGTTTTCTGTTTAGGCATTGGATTACTTTTTCTTTTGCGTGAGGTGGAAATGAGTTTATAAACTGACACATTAAAAGGATCACCATATTTGTAGTCCTATAAAAAGCATACACAACATAAAATATTGCTGAAAAACGTTGGAGATCTTCAGAAAAAACCATGTTAACTACAAATAAAAACAGTTTGAAGAACCCAGAGGGGCAGACCAAGACGGAAAGGCTTGAATCTGAGAAAGACTCGGAGACAAGGTAGGAGACAAGGATGTATTCTTCACACCCACTGTCCAACAGCATCAGAATTATACTTTCGAAACCACTCACGCTCTTCATGATTTTCAATAAGTTGCCAGCTCTGGTTCCACAGATCTCTCACCACAGTGTTACTGGCATCTGAGTGACTACTGGCATCTGAGTGACCAGGTGACGAACACGGTCCAGAATTATGGTTGAAGTGATTGCTATTGCAAGAAGAAATCTGTAGATGGTAGTATTCGAATGCTGGCCCCTGTTTTGGCCACGACCGAGGTGGAAACTTCCCTCACGTAAGTCACTTTTGATTATTCGGGTCAACTGCCAATTTTTGCACCATACAGTTATATTATATAAATCGTTTTGCAATTTATTTTGCTCTTCTGATGAGTTCACTAGACGGCAAACGACAGCATCTTCTGCAAAAATCTAAGATAGTTGCTCAGATCGTCTCCTAAATCGTTTATACAAATAAGGAACAGCAGAGGGCCGTGACACTACCTTGGGGAACGCCAGAAAGCACTTCTGTTTTACTCGATGACTTGCCGCCAATTACTACGAACTGTGACCTCTCTGCAGGAAATCACGAATCCAGTCACATAACTGAGAC
This sequence comes from Schistocerca americana, assembly GCF_021461395.2. Taxonomy (NCBI): domain Eukaryota; kingdom Metazoa; phylum Arthropoda; class Insecta; order Orthoptera; family Acrididae; genus Schistocerca; species Schistocerca americana. The sequence continues at coordinate 293,387,120 of NC_060125.1, forward strand.
TATATTCCATAAGCACGTAATTTCAATACAAGTCGCTTGTGACGCAGTGTCGCAGTGTCAAAAGCCTTCTGGAAGTCTTGCAACACGGAATGAATTTGAAATCCCTTGTCAATAGCACTCAACACTTCGTGTGTGTAAATGGCTAGTTGTGTTTCACATGAAAGTGGTTTTATAAACACGTATTGACAATGTGCCAATAGATCATTCTCTTCGAGGTAATTCATAATGTTCGAACATAATATATGCTCCAGAATAGTGCTGCATATCAACTTAATGACATGGGTCTTTAATTTAGTGGATTACTCCTACTACCTTTCCTGAATATTGGTGTGTCTTGTGCAACTTTCCAGTCTTTGGGTACCAATCTTTCGTAAAAAAAAAAAATGGTTCAAATGACTCTGAGCACTATGGGACTTAACATCTATGGTCATCAGTCCCATAGAACTTAGAACTACTTAAACCTAACTAACCTAAGAACAGCACACAACACCCAGTCATCACGAGGCAGAGAAAATCCCTGACCCCGCCGGGAATCGAACCCGGGAACCCGGGCGCGGGAAGCGAGAACGCTACCGCACGACCACGAGCGGAACCCAAAACCTAACCACCCTGAGGCGCATGTTGAGCAATCGCAGAACCGTCTGAGCCTCTGATTCAGACCGTCCACTCAGCTCTGTACCAGAGGTCCGCAATCGGTTCTGTCCACTGTGCTAAAAATGATGAGCTCTGCTTTCATCTCACAAGTAAGACCGGCTGCCTTTACCACTTATGTAGCTGTTTGAAACCAGAGAGAATCTCTTATGGTCCAAAGTCATAGACATCATTAGTACGGACGCGAGCCACCACCTACACTTGGTTACACCCTGTACTCTTCATGGCATGCGGAAAGATCCATACCACGTCTGGATGACGCCATCCGGTATGCACATGGAGTGCACATTGGCTTTCTTTCCCTCCTTGGGAGCCATGTCTCTAACCCCATAACGCACCTAACATTGCAGCTCCCAACTTCTACTAATGCCAAATTCTGTGGTTTCTTGCAGGCCGAGAGTTTCCTGTGAAACAGGACAAGCGACTGAATCTGGCTGAGCGACAGTGTCAGCCATAGACAGCACCTGGAATCTGTTTAACCAATGAGGCCCTTGGAAAATCTTTCGCCACCTGCCATGCCCCGAGGCGACCTCCCACTCATCCATGAGTGAGGGGGTCAGTCTCAGTGCAAGCAGTAACTGTGCTGGCCACTGGTGCAGACAGGTCGGCGAACTCAGACGTGCTGGACGTCCGTTGTATCCCCACAACCAGCCTACGTTAGTGATGCCCATTCACTGCAGCCGCAAGCTGTGTAACTGAAGCCATCACAGTCTGGAGCTGAAAGCGAAATTGTCACCAACTCGGAACGCATCCATACAAAGCATTCAAACGTCCTATCCATACTAAAGACCGAGAGAACTACACTTCATAGACAAACAAAGAACTATCGACACATGCTACAGGACTCTACTGCAGACAAAAAGGAAAACACAAGAACTCCACCTAATAATTTAGATTATCACTCCGAGATTAAAAAACTGAACTATTGAAGCACTCACATGAGACTAAATAAATCGCTCCTCATTAGAAACTTCCAATATGTCACAAAATCCATTTACTTTCAAACTCTAACGAAAACGCTAGAACTGTGTCTACTAAACATCAATTTAACACACAGAATCTCAAGAATCTAAACTACCAAAGCACACTCAGGAAATTATACAATACGCTCCTGGTTAGGAACTCGCAGAAGTCACAAATCGGTTACTTGCCTGTGAGTCCTGGTGTCTCGGCCGTTACTGCTGCCTAACTAAAGAACTAACGTCAGCAGGGAAAAAAACGTAAGAACTTGCTGCAATGGTGAAGGGGATATGAGGAGAGTTACAAATATGTAGGTATGTTTCTATAGTGGTTGTTGTATGGGAATTACGCTAAGTCTTCGTCGAATTACTAATGATTTAGGAACTTTGAGATTTTGCATGTGATATCCTTTCAACCGACAACACATTGAAACAATTATCACCTCAGAGCAATCTTGTATCTGCTCTTTTTCAGGATGTACGCATAATTAATCTCTCACTTATGTTTATACCCTTTCATCTCCGATTGTTCGGAATAAATAATGTGCTGTTATGAAATGGTATATTTTTTTCATTCTGTTTATGATGATAATAAAATTGTTCAACTTGGTTCGGTCTTTCTTTTCAGCAGCTGAACGAACCTGATAACCCCTTATTACTGTTGATTTTTAGATGGATCACACCCTGGGCTCATTTGGTAGACCATTTAATTTTTTAACATTTGCGTTCTGTAATAGCCATTCACTTCACATCTGAGTCTGTGGGTATCAGTCAGCACCTTAAAAGGGTTCAGTCAATGCAGATCAAAGTGGCAGCGGATTAAAGAAGGTTCGAGCCCGGTGTCAGTTCGCCACCGTACAACCTGGACCATGAACTTTGCTCTTACCGACAAGGGTACTGGCCATCTACTCAAGACTCACTCTTACAGCTTCAGTTCTACCAGTTCTTAAACGCCCAAATATCACCTTCTACTTTAGGATTGCGTAATTTGGTACATAACCATACCAGAGCGGCAGCAGTGATTAAAAGACATTGTCAGTGAGATCATTTGCCAGTGTTACAGTTGTAATTGAACCGGTCTTCAACCAGGAGTTCAGTAAGCAGGTTACAGGCCGCATTGAGCCCCTGCATGAGCTTGCAAAGTCAGCTGCAGTAATCATTGCGTGTCGTCAGGATGAAATGACTACAGATATATGTCGAAATGCGTGCTGCAGTTGAGAGTTCTGTCTAACACCGTTGGAAGACCGCTGCTTTTGAGTCAGCACAGAAATGAAGCGGCATCCTGAGTGAAATGAATACTATTGCTTACATAGATTTTAGGTTATGGCCTGGCTACATATTCACTTTTGATGATGACATATATTTTACAGTACGAACTTAACAGTTAATATCGTTGAACAATTATCAGGCTCATGAGGCTACATACATTCAAAAACTTATATATATATATATATATATATATATATATATATATATATATATATGTCTTAGTTTGTCTTGTGCATAACAGAAAAAATATGTTGTGTGAGAAGTGCAGGATGTTTTAGTGTTCAAATCCATTCTCGGTATGTAGAATGAGTTCGGAAAATCAAGTGGCTTCAATAAGCATAGAAAAATCAAATTTACTGGCGAATATACAGCAAAAGGTCATTATTCTCAGTGTTGAGAATGGCTGTGATGTGGGATCTGAGTGGTGTACAGTCAAATGGGGAGTGCCCCAGGGATCAGTGTTGGGGCCACTCCTGGTCCGTATTTACGTAAATGATATGCCCTGTAGTATTACGGGTAACTCTAAAATATTTCTGCTTGTTGATGACACTAGCTTATTAGTAAATGATGTTGTGTGGCACAATGTCTCTGTTTCCAATAGTGCAGTTCATGACATAAGTTCATGGCTTGTAGAAAATAAACTAACAGGAAATGACAGAAGGACTCAGTTTTTACCGTTTGTAACACACAATTCAACAGTACCCGACGTTTTAACATTACAGATTGGGCATATGATTAGTGGAACTGAACAGTTCAAATTTCGAGGTGTTCAGATAGATAGTAAACTGTTGTGGAAAGCCCACGTTAAGAATCTTTTCCAAAGACTTAATGCTGCCATTTTCACTGTTCGAACTGTATTTAAAGTAAGTGATCAACCGACACGAAAATTAGTCTACTTTGCTTATTTTCATTCACTTATGTCGTATGGTATTATAAGTTGGCGTAACTCTTCCCATTCTAAAAGGATATTTTTGGTTCAGAAACGAGGGGTTTGGGGAATTAGTGGTATAAGTTCGCCAACTTCTTGCTACCCCTGTTCACTAGTCTGGGCATTGTGACATTGGCCTCTCAATATATATATATATATATATATATTCTTCACTACCGCTTCTTGTTAACAATATCAGCTTATTCCCAAGGATAAGCTGCTTTCACTCAGTTAATACTCAGCAGAAATCCAACCTATATTGGGATCAGACTTTCTTAACTCTTGTACAGAAAGGTGCGCAGTGTACTGCTGCATCCATTCTCAATAAGCTACCACAAGAATTCAAAACTCTTACCAGCAATCCATTCGCTTTCAAATCGAAACAGAAGCGTTTCCTCATGGATCACTCCTTTTATTCTGTTGTGGAGTTCCTTGAAAAATTAAGCTGATTCTTATGTTATATTGTTGACTGCGTCTACTGAAACTTATGGCTTGACTTTTTTTGGGTTCATAAATATTTTATTTTTGTCTGTTATTACTTTTATGTTGGAATTTCAGGTACTGACACGTTCCATGACCTTGCAGATTTGCTCTTTTATTTGGTCCTACGGAACTTGACGTGTAAATAAATAAGTAAATAAATAAATACACTGAGGTGACAAAAGTCATGAGATACCATCTAACCCCGTTAAGGACTTCTTTTTCCAGGCGTAATGTGGCAACTCGTAGTGGTATGGACTCAAGTCGTTGGAAATCCCCTGCAGTAATACGGAGCCATGCTGCCTCTATTAGACGATCATAATTGCCGAACTATTGCTGGGGCAGAATTTTGTACATTGGCTGACCTTTAGATTATGTCAAGTAAATGTTGAAGGAATTCACATTGGGCCATCTGGGTGGCCAAATCATTGGCTCTACTTGTCCAGAATCTTCTTCAGACCAACTGCGAACAACTGTGGCCTTGTCACATGCCGATTTGTCATCCACAAAGATTCCGTCGTTGTTTGGGAACGTGAAGTCTATGAATGGCTGAAAACGGTCTCCAAGTAGCCTATCAATACCATTTCTAGTGTCAATGATCGATTCAATTGGACCAGAGGGCCAGGTCCATTTCTTGTAGACACAGCCCACACCATTATGGGGCCACCACCAGCTTGCACAGAACCTTGTTGACAACCTGTGTCCATGGTTTAATGGGCCTCCTCGGCACTGTAACCCAACCATCATCTCTTACCACCTGATATTGGGACTTGTCTGACTACGCTTCGGCTTTCCAGTCAGCTAGCGCCCGACCGAAATGGTCACGACTCGCTGCAGGCAATGTCGTGCTGTTAGCAAAGGCACTCGCGTCGTCGTCTGCTGCCATAGTCCAAGAACTCCAAATTTCGCCGCAGTGTGCTAATGGATACGTTCGTCGTACGTCTCACATTGACTTCTGCAGTTACTTCACCCAGCCTTGCTTGTCTGTTACCTACACGATCGCCACTGCACTCGATCGTTAATGGAAGGCAGTCGGTCAGTACGTTGTCCGTGGTGAGAGATAATGCCATAAATTTTGTATTCTTCACACTCTTGACTCTGTAGGTTGCGGAATATTGGGTTCCCTAACGATTTCCGAAAAGGAATGTCCTGTTCGTGTACCAGTCCGCGTTCCATGTCTGTTAATTTCCGTCGTGCGGACACAATCACGTCGGAAACCTTATCATATGGATCATCTGAGCAGCTGCTCCAGTGCACTGCCCTTTTATACGTCGTGTGCACAGTACTACTGCCACCTGCGTGCGCACATCGCTACCCCGTGACTTTCGTCACCCCACTGTACAAGCAGTGGCCAGTACGATTAACGTGGAAATTCATTACATAGTTTTATTACATAGCGTTTCTAACGTTTTTTAGTAGTTAAAATCGAAATTAGTTCATTCTCTGTAAATGTTCTCTGCTTAAACAGAGAATTATACTTTATCCTATTGCTTTGAGCGTTTCAGAATCTTTAATGGCATTAGAAAATTTTGACGGCTTTGTGTAAACAAATATAATAGTGAACTCATTTGTGGCACCCACGAAACTTTACGCCTGGGTTGAAATATTGTGACACACAAAGCCGAATAGCACCGTGGTGTAGTGGTCATGTTACTAAACTGCTGCGTGGAGTGTCGTGGCTTCAAATCTCACCTGGACTGATTAATTTTAATTTCTATTTTCGGTTCGAGTATATTCTAGAAGTATCCACAAATATCGAGAATCACTGTACTGGATTGTTCTGTAGCTGTATTACTCTGTATGTGTTCTTCCCGGAGGCAGTTCGCTCTGCGCTCTTGTATATGCAAGTGCTTTATTAACCTTCGTTAAGTGAAGTTAGTGTTTGTCATTCATCTAATCACACCTTCTTCTGCGTGACAATATGTGAGATAAATCTGAGACTCTCACCATAAGTTTGAGTACTGCTGCTACAGATAATATTAACCGAAATTTCAGAACAACAACAATTTTTGCTTTTGTTTATAATATTGTTTATCACTGGTGCACCCACCTCCGTAGCTCACTGGGCAACCCGGCTTCGATTCCCCTCAGTGTCAGGGATGTTTCCTTGGTGCGAAGATCGGAACTAGGTGCACGCAGCCTCGTGATCCAAAATGAGGGGGTACATGAGTGAGACGAGTGTCGACAATGGCCCGGAGAGCGGTATGCTAACCCCACGTGCCTCCATACCACACCCAAGTGATGTCATTGCCTGAGGGTGACACAGTGTTCGGCCGGTACCGATTGCCTCATCAGGAGCAGTAAGCGGACCTTCCCTTTTGTGCTTCCACTATTCTCCATAACTCTTCATTTTGCCTATTTCAAACTGTACTTGTACGTGAGCGAAAGTCACAACCTGTCCAGCCACCAGTGAATGTCGCATAAACATAAAACTTGTGACAAGCAGCCGAGATGGGTGAACAATGGAAATTAAATATTAATTGCTGTCTGAAACCAAACATGTTGTAATTTCACCGAAAAAACACATCAATCAAAAACTCTATACTCACAATTACAAAAGTTCGATCCCAGGTTTGTGCTGCCATTGTCGTAAACAGCGTAAGTGTTCGAGGCACGATCTGTTAAATTGACGACGATCTCTGCGTGACCCAGGTAGCTAGAGGCCCCGAGCCATTCCCTATTTTATGGTTCCGCTGTTATTGCCAGTAAAAGTTCAGCCATTTAAACATGTCGCTGACGTAAGAAATACGCAGCAATCGTAGCGAGCCACTGAACGGAAACGATATCACAGTAGTCAGCGTCCCATTCCACTACACCGCTATAAACTGAGTTTTCCGTGTCGTGCCATTCATAAATGTTCGAAGTTCGGTTATAAATTCTCTCTCTAGAAATGCATTTCGGAGTTTTTCCTATGCAATATTACACTTCCAGTGCTCTGCCTACGTTTCAGCACATTTCATGAGTAAAGCGTCAGGTTGTTACTCCTCTGATTTGAAGCGATCTGTGTACACGCCGACGAATTTTTGCACTCACAGTGGATGCGTTTCCACCTGTACACATTAGATGAAAAGGAAGGTCTGGCAACTAGCAAACAAAATTGCGCAAGTTGGTAGGATTAAAATAATAACCAAAAATTGTGCGGGAATTACATTAGGTCATGAGATTCTAAAAGATTTAGACAATGTTCGGTATTTGGGGTGCCAAGTAACTGATGATGGACGAGGTAGGAAGGTATAAAATATAAACTGAAAATAAGAATAACAGTGTTTCTCAAAAAGACAAAGTTGTAAATGTCGATTAAAGATGTGTATGAAGCTCTTCCCTGAAGATATATATTTAGACTGTAGCGTCGTGTGGAAGTGAAGTGTGGGCGACAAATAGTTCAGACAAGAACACAACAGAAACTTCTGAAACTTTGTGCCATGGAAGAATTCTGAAAATTAAACGGTTAGGTCAAGTAGTAATGAGGAGGTATTGTATCGAATCGGGGAGGAAAGAATTTGATGACAGAACTGGAGGAAAGAAGAGGTTGTTTGGCACGACATATCCTAAAGCATGAATAAACTGTCGATTTTGAAATGGAGGTAAGAGTGGAAGGGTAAAAATTGTATAGGGGACCAAGACACGTAGACAGTCAGAAAATTCAGATGGAGGTAGGCGGCAGATGTCATGTTGACGCTTATGCAAGATAAAGTAAATCAACATTTATACGCTGGCACATGCGAAGTAACGATTCTTCATGGAAACAAATATACTGTGGTGAAATGGTGCTATCTTCTCTAGAGAAGCGTCTCTGAATCCCTGTAATTATTTGAAACCAAATACTGCATCCGAAACAAAGGGCAATGAAATAACAATAACCCGGAGCCTCAGTAATATATACAAAAATATTGTAAGATAGGTCATTACCTTACATAAGAACTTGTTGAGAATATGACAACTTGGGAAGCAGTGCTGCAGAACTATCACAAGCGATTCAAGTGCCCTTGCATGTATTTTAACTCTAGGAAAGCGATGTAAATGTTTCAGCAAAGACTGATTATATGTGTATATACATATATATATAAAGCAGACCATGGACCAATCGCTGCCATGTACACCAGCTCCATGTTAATGGATGTCAGACAGCATGAGCAGACCACTAACAACATACGCCGCCTCTACAACACCATCATTACAAAGTATTACTGTGAGAAGCAGTAAGCGATACATTCAAATAGTACAGTATCCATAAATTCACTGAACGTTTTGAAGTATTTGTGGTTTGATAGTCTCTGAACAAGGTAATTTTTAAAGAAATTTAAAGTTTTTAGAGTAGTTTTCACATAGCATATGATGAGACGATATTCATAGGCACACAATTTCATTAGAAGATGCTTGTGAGGAACGGTTTCAGCCTTATCGAGGTCTATAAATATGGAAATAACGTCGCATCTCATGTGGATAGTACTCATTTCGTCGTGCGAAGATATAGTGATTTGCGTTTAACAATAACTGTATTTTCTTAATCCTTGCTGACGATGGGTCACCACAAATGTGATCTTTAAAAAATTTCTTAGTAATGGAACAAATTATTCAAGGACATGCTAAAATGTAATGCCTCCGATATTTTAAGTGAAAACTCTTAAAGCTTTTTAGTTAAAACAAACGTTATTAACATTCTAAATGTGCATACTTCATGTCTATATGTTAGCAGCCCTCTATCACTAGACGGCTCTGAATTGCAGTGTGTAACATGGCGGTGCGTAATGTAACTATGTCGATGTGTGAGAAACAGTGTGGTGTAATCGGCGTTCGTACACACATGGAGCAGCCTCTCTTTCAGCAAGACAATGCCAGGCCGCACACGAGCACTGCGAGACCTGCAACAATCCACCGCTTCGGGTTCTCTGTCACCGCACATCCTCCATACAGTCCCGAGTTGGTCCCATCCAGTTTTCACCTCAAAAATGGCTCTGAACACTATGAAACTTAACATCTGAGGTCATCGGTCCCTAGAACTTAGAACTACTTAAAGCTAACTAACCTAAGGACATCACACACATCCATGCCCTAGGCAGGATTCGAAGCTGCGACCGTAGTGGTTTTCACCTGTTTCCAAAAGTTACAGAACACTTCTAGGACTTTACTTTCATAGTAATGGGGTGAGCCGTATGTGGTTACTGCTCTGTCAATAAACGTTTTACAGTGACGGTATCAACAAATCGGTCTCTCTTTGGGAGAAACGTGTTCGCTGCCAGGGTGACTTAAGTTGAGAAATAAATACGTAGACATGAAGGATAAAGATGTAGAAAATTAATAACGTTTCTGTTGTTTCAAAATATTTCCGAGTTTTCACATAAAAAAATTCTGAGGCGTTACTTTTCAGCGCGCCCTCGTATGTTCCAAAATCCTACTACAAAACATGTCAACGGTATGAGAAATTTTTAGTAGATTTTTAGTTAACAGAGCGCAGTCTAGAATCACACGTAATGCAACGTCCTCGCAGATTAAAACTTTATGCCGGAACAGGACTCGAGCCCCGTACATTCCCCTTCCGCGGGCATATGCTCTACCAATTTTGTTTTTCTTTTCTTTTAAATTTTTATATATGCCAAAACTTCTGCAGGAGACGCGTTTTGTAACCCTGAATTTAAACTTATGTCCTAAGAAAACCACAACTTCGTTAAGTGTAACGTGTCCGAGAAAGTGGTGGTCAGCGATCAGCGGCAGAACTAAACTCTCGATCACTTTGTTCACGTCTATTAACACTAAGCACTAGGCCCAAACTCAAGATAGAATAAGTTCAGTTTCTGCTCTAAAGGCGGTTTCTTGCTATCATTGGCTACCTGAAAATATCGTCTCACTGCCTACAGGAGCTGTCGCGTTTGAACTCGTCACCTGATCTCTTAGGCACTTGGTTGCAGAGTATAGGCGCCATAGGCAGATTTCAGACGAAGAAAGAATGACAGGTAGAAAACTAAGAGCAAAGAAAGTAGGCAGTACGATGATGAAATTGACGTGACAAAAGAATTATAAAAAAAAATTACATTTAAGTCAATTATTTGAATAAAACTGATAATCATATTATTTTGATTAGATTTAAAAATAAAAGTTTTCAGGGCATTTGACGAGATTCAAAGATACGACCTGTTTTTTTTTATTCTATTTCAGATAACTGAACGGGGTGATCACCACTTGCAAACTGAGGAATGATGAGCAGTATGTTGCTACATACAAAGGTTCCTCAGCGAACTCCATTACTTCTCAGTGTTTACTCTCTAATAAACATTTAAAAAATCAACCTAATGTGGAATCAAATCCACAACCTTAGTTATATCTATCAGTTGCTGTACCAACTTTCTTAAAAATTTGTTTCAATCACATAGGGCACCCTCCGGGCTAAATATGGCTGGCTCTGAGCACTATGCGACTTAACTTCTGAGGTTATCAGTCGCCTAGAACTTAGAACTAATTAAACCTAACTAACCTAAGAACATCACACACATCCATGCCCGAGGCAGGATTCGAACCTGCGACCGTAGCGGTCGCTCGGCTCCAGACTGTAGCGCCGGGCTAAATATAATGATGTGCAATTAGCATCAGTAACAGACCAAACACAAATGCAATCAAAAACACCCTCCTGGCAGAATAAACAAAATGGCATCCGCGCACCTCCAACTTGTGGGTAGTTGCACTTAGTATCCCAAGACAGTCAGGGATGCTCGGGACACGTCTTCGCGAAGAATATTCCATTTTGCCGGTACACTGAACCGAGTCCCGGCATTACACAGACTCATATCTGAGATACTCCAGCTGCATGGGGAATCTAAGAAGACATACCCATGAAGTTAGCATAAGAATAATGGTATTGCGGTTGGGGCATGATGAAAGTACAGCGATCTTATAGGAATGTCCAAAAATCACGAACATTCTTATCGCCTTCATGGAACAAACAAGAGACCGAGAGGCCTTCTATCCAGTTCACCGCCTTGGTCTTAGTACGTGGGAAATAAGTCTCATTTGGGATCAGAAGTCGGTGTAATAGCGTGGGGAGGCATACGTCGAAGGAAGGCTGCCACCACCTCTGCAGAAGATCCACACATTAGTCGATGTTCGTCCGCATCAGGCGTGTGACAACGAGGACAAAGCTGTGAGTCTGTCATATTAATGGCATGTAGACGAATTTGCGTCATGTATTTCCCGTCAACAGCCACATACCTGGCCGCACGATCGTTCGCATCGAGGAGGACATGGCGCACAGAACGGCAAACCACGAGCCATGCGATCCAGTTTTCAGGGACTTGACTTTCCACAATATTCCGAGTATGATTTATCATCATTAGGCGATAAATATCACGTCCCGTAGGATTCCTGGTACTAGGCAAGTCGGCATGGACGTAACTGTATTCGATAGAAAAGATCCTGAGATGTGAGAGAGAGGAAGAAATACGTGTTACTGGAACGGGTGCCACTCGGGAAGGAGGCGCGAATTCATCACCAACTGACGGCTAACTACCCCTCCTTATATAGCGCGCGACCACTACGATCGCAGGTTCGAATCCTGCATTGGGCATGGATGTATGTGATGTCCTTAGGTTAGTTACGTTTAAGTAGTTCTATGTTCTAGGGGCTGATGACCTGAGAAGTTGTCCCATAGTGCTCAGAGCCATTTGAACCATTTGAACCTTATATAGTTTTCCTTCCAGCAGTACCTCGTGTAGTATCTTCAAAACATGTGAAGCAGACAGTTTTTAGCAAATTTTCTAGGCTTAGGTAAACTGGGTGTCGCTGGAGATCAGGCAATGTATGCGTGAAGCTTACTGAGGTCAGTCAGCGATGAACAGAAAAGCTATTGTGACGTCTCAAGTTTTATCAATTTTTATTCTGTATCCAAACAAAAGAAACTTTTCTGGGCTAACTTTTACTATTGAACCATATCCTAATATTGGAAACGACACAGAAACGTGACTGCTATTTCGTATAATTTCATTATTTCGCGGTATATGTAATGAAATTTCCGAAGACACGTTATAACACTACCGTATGCTACTGCTAAACCATAAGCTTCAAGTTGGAGGCAAATCGTAAAATGGAACTATTTTTATTAAAGCATTTGCAGTACAAAGAAGCAGAACGGTGTTACCCTCTGAAAGGAGTTTAGTTGTGTTGACCGTGTTATACCTAACGGAAGTGGCTCATCGGAAGTGAAAGTCAGAATTGCGTAAATATTTAAAAAGTAACAAACAATAATTTACCTATCCACAGTGTCCAAATGATAATAAAAACGGTCGCCAGCCTAGTTAGGCATAAGAATGAGTAACATTCTTGTTAAAGAAACTGAAAATAAGTAACTTCAATGGGCAAACACAGCCTATACTTTGTCATGCTAGAGTGCAATGAACTCTGTCACTAGCAGATGTTACCGTTAAAGAAAGTGAATGTGTCAACAGTTATAGAAGAACAAGAATATTAGCATAAGTACAACAGATAATGACATCCACTTTTTGCTTTCAAGGCTTGGTGAAACTGAGTGGTTTCAGTTATATTACTATTACAGTGCACTTTAAATCATAAACTGGACATAGGTTCAATATTACTTTTGCAAACATATTCCTATCTGACATGAAATATGGATATGGTTCAGAGCAAAATTAATTATTTTGCATAGATTAAGTCTCTCACTACTAAACACCTTTCTACTTAGAATGAAAATTAAATGGAGTTCACTAACAAATTACTTCTCACTGTCTTTTGAATAAAGAAATTAGTGTTTTCATAGGTAGTGGTCCTTCTATTAATCGTTATCTAGCATGAGCTCAATAGAAAAACTGTGGATCCTGTTACACCATTAATATGCTCTTTTAATACACAAGAGGACTTGAATAGCATGACTAATTGAAACTTTCTATAATTATGTAACTTTGTGCATTTTAAATACTTTCAATGGAGGGAGCCCTTCATCTTGACCACTGTAGCAGAGCATACTAAACACACTTTCAATACACTAAAGAAACAAGCCCTTAACATGCATGAACCTGTAACTTTCAACAGTAATAGTTTCCAACTTTTACTGCAGTAGAACACAACTGGATGTGGTTATAAGACAATGGCTCACCTTCGGGCAGTTTTCAACAGGCTGCACTGAGATCATTTAATTTGCAAAACTCTATAGGCCACAGTTTTGAGAACATTTAATTTTTAAAAGTAACAGCAAATTGTCTTTATTACTACAGTTTTCTACTTTCAAGTCAATGATTAAATAAGTAACTTTGAAAGTCCACAAAACTATGAATTGGACTGTTTCAATCGCTGGGAGGCTTCCACAAAGCTACATTTACTACCTCCCCCAATTTTACTAAATCCACAGTAAATCTGAATACTAACAACCTTATGTAATTAACTGTTTGGCTTTGAGGCTTTCACTTTTTCCACAACAAGGACACTCAGTAATCATAGTTCAAACAGAGAAGAATCTGAGAGGTGTTGTGATAAGGAGAAAATGAAGGTAGGTACATAAATTCAGTTATAAATTACCTTATATTTGAACACACTAACACATCCAATGAGCTGATCCTTCACTGTACATTACTATGATTCTTCTGCTCCATTACAGTGATTGCTCAGTGTGGTGCCGAGTGCATGTTGGTAGGTGGATTTGCAGGTAGAATTGCTGGACTCTGTCATTTCTTGGTGGCGGTGATAGGTACCAATTTCACAATAGTTCCAGCTCTTTATCCATCCATCCGAGGCATTGGAAAGCGAAAAGCCTCTCTCGGAACCAGCACAATACATAACTTTTACAGGAGCAGTTGATAGTTTGGTAGCTCATCTCCGACTGACTCTCAATTCCACCTTTTCTACCTAGGCCAACCACAATTTGCACTCGCTGCGTGCTTCCTTTCCCAAGGGGAACCAACACACCTTTTACATACAAAATAATTAAGAACCCTAAATGAGGATCAGCAGTTACATAACAGCCAAGCATATTAATTAAAACAGAACATTTGCACATATTGCTATTTCTACAAAAAATTATTTAAACAAAATTACAATTATATACATTAAGTTTTGTTCCCTCCAAATGAGAAAAAGAATTTAAATGATAGATACACTACATTGCATAGAATCAAAGACATCAAATTTTTTTTACACAGAAAAGAATAACCACTCTCATGGTATCGATTCAATCCAACAACATTTACAGAAACTGAACGATGTAACATTAAATAAAACAAAAAGACAAAATCGGTAGAGCACTAGAGCTATGGTGTTACAACGTGCATCATTCGATGGACAGCCTTGTATCGTCGGCCAGTTACTTTCTGACCGGCGAACGTTTGAACGTGCCGCTTTTTGCGTTGGCATTAGTGGTAGAGTTTTTGAACTGCAGGGACGCAGATTCAGATGGGTCCGCATGCTACGTCATCTACTAAATTACACAAAGGAAGTCATTGCTATTATACATTTCGGCATTAACTTGCAACAAGTCAGTCACTTCCATAGTTCCTTTGACGCTTGATAAATTCATTCATTTCTAACTGGCGGCTTGCATAAACCACAATTTAGCTTCGAATCCAATGTGGACAGGGATATCACGGAGATTTTCACAATCCAATCCTGTGTAATGATTGTGTAGCCTCCCTCACCATGAAGCAAGCCAGTTCTTTGTATTAGCAGCCTTCTGTCGAGCATCACATTTGAGTGTTGCAAGTAATGTGAGTGGGTGGAATCGAAGCTCAGGTATGTGGCTAGTGGGTGCAAATACTTCCTTGCCATTTGCATTAATATTTCATGGGAAACGTACACTATTAGCACTCAACACCTCTCTAATGCTACTGCACTTCCGCGTTCTCGCGACAAATTTTGTATACCGTTACTCAACGGATCCACCTTATATGCCAGTCTTCTTAGTAACATAATTCCGACTGAATATAAACAAAAACAGACCTCGAGCAGATGCGTATGACTTTCCCCGAGACTTATATCTCGGTGAAATTGTGGAGAGCTTATTGTAACGCTACTATTCATTTCCTTTCGTGTTCCACTCGCAAAGAGAGGGTTGGAAAAACGACTGATGCAATTGGGCACTTCGTAAATAGAAACTATAAATTCTAAGAGCATACTGAACAAATAAACATGAATTCTAATTTCGTCATGGAAAGAGAGCTACAAAGTCATTAAATAATTAACAGATATTAAAAAATATTACGAAGTGCCCAATTGCATCAGTTCAGTGTTTGCCTGTGTGATGTGGCTTTCAATAACATAGGTAGGCCGTGAACACATATAGCTGTTATTGTGACGCTGCCACTATCCAGGACAACATATGGAATGCCATTTTAATCTATTTTATCAGTTGACGGTGATGCAAATGTAGATCCTAGGATAAAACTGCTGCAAGGGAAATAGCCACGTTATTTTATTATTATTTTATTGCTCTTGTTTACGTTTTACTTTACTCACATCTAAAGATTATACGGTTGTTCTAAGTGTGAAGGTTCGGCCTCCTAAACGCGTATATTGTACACTGTAAGTAGGTGCTTGAGCTGACATCTTAAACTGTCATTTTTTGTTCGTGACAGCTAAATAAATGAAATAGCCCCATACTCAGGAAATGAGCGTAGTGGGAGTGGATGAAGGAATCCTGGACCGCCGGTTGTGGCAAGATCCCAGTGGAGGTGCTTCATCGTTACCTTCCTTCGACGCTGTTATTAGCAAGCGTGTATCTGTCACGTGTGAATGAGTCAGGAGCGCTTGTACTGCGAACAGTCGGTTTGGATTGTCATGGATGCAAGGAAGGGAGAGGATGAAACCCGGTGTCGGCAAATAGCCTGCACCTCTCGAGAAGCTCCAAGGAGGCTGCCGAGCCTAATTTCACATCAAATGTTTCAAATGGCTCTGAGCACTATGGGACTTAACATCTGAGGTCATCAGTCCCCTAGAACTTAGAACTACTTAAACCTAACTAACCTAAGGACAGCACACACATCCATGCCCGAGACAGGATTCGAACCTGCGACCGTAGTGATCGCGCGGTTCCAGACTGAAGCGCCTAGAACCGCTCAGCCTCCACGGCCAGCTAACTTCCCATCCGACGGATGGATCACCATCAACAATGTCACGTGCCCTCATTGTCTGAAGATAATTTCGGAATATAATGCAGGACATTGGGGGAAAGAATGATGATCAGTGACTTTAAACCACCATGTCTCCTTCCCCTGCTGGGCAAATGCTGGCACTGAAAATTTCATCAACCACGAAGATTAGAACTAGTATATCTGCGAGTCGAGTACCAACGCACTGGCGTGCATTAGGTGGTCTCGGCTATGGAGGAGGGCTTATTAGTAAGCTCATTTGACAAAGAATTAGTCACTCCTGGATGCATGCACAGAAGAATCGTTAAACTTTCACAGGTGGCACAGCGATCCTGTCACGTACTCAACCGTATGCTCACTTCCTCTACGTAAGCTAACGATGTAGCGATCTGTGTTTTATTGTAAGCAAACGTGGATAAAATCCTGTTTGTCTGTGGCCATATGGTGTGCGAAGTTGCAGGATTTACGTGCAATGAACATTTGGACTCATTCAGCTCGCAAAGAAAGCATCGCTCACATAGGCACATTAAGACAACACGAGGAAAGTTCATCGAGCTAGAAAAATATGTGACTGGTCATCTGAACACTCTCGCACCCTACAACACACCGACTGGCCTACAAAATCACCTGACTTAACTCCATCGAAAATCTGTGAGGCATGTTGGATTACCGGGTAAAATACTGACATCAACATTCCCTCAAATTGGTGGAAACGCGCGATCAAGTCCTCAAGGAATGGCGTAACCTTAACGCGAAGTATCTGCACAGCCTCATTCACTTCCTAACCTAATCCAGTCGGGTTTCAAGTTCATGGCGATATTACACTGATTTAAAAGATGCTTGTAATGATATCTCTAGGGCTGATTAACTTTTTGTGCGGTTACCATACAAATGGATGCTCTGGCGTATTGACGGCCGATTTTTATGAAGTTTTGTAAGGACGTTCTATACTAAAGTTAAAGAGATATTTGCGTCGGTTTTTGAAAAAATCAAGGTGAAAGTAGATGACGGAACGTCGTATTTTCAGTGCTATACATCTAAAATCAACATTTTTTCTGTATAATATGGGGTCACAAGTTCGAGTTTTTAATGGTTTTGTCTTTTCATGATGTACGTAGGGCGTCTGTCCTTCAATAAGTCTATTTACTTTTATTTACACGTCTAGTTCCGACACGTCTACTTGCAAATGACCAAATTGAGGGCAAATCTCCAAGGTCATGGAACGTGTCAGTACATGAAATTACAACACAAAAGTGATAAGAGACAAAATAAAATGTTTTTGAATCCAAAACAAGTCCTACAGTAAGTTTAAGTACATGCAATCACCAATACATCGTAGGAAACAGCTTAATTTTTCAAGGAACTCCTCGACAGAAGAGAAGGAATGATCCATCAGGTAACTCTTCAGTTTCGGTTTGAAAGCGAGTGAATTATTGGTAAGATTTTTGAACTCTTGTGGTAGCTTATTGAAAATGGATATAATACTTTGTTTTCTATGAGTGATGAACTTACTTCATGAGCTGCACTATTTGAAACAGAGCCAATGTTGCATGCAACGTCCCTTACTACCAATCTAGGGTCATTTGCAGACAGAAATATTTTAGAAGTATTTGTAATACTATAGGGTATATCATTTGTATAAAAAAGGAACAGGAGTGGCCCCAATAATGGTCCCTGGGGCACCCCTCATTTGAATGTGCCCCACTCAGAAGCCACATCACAGTCATTCTCAAAATTGTGAATAATGGCCTTTTGCTGTCAGTCGCTAAAATAAGAGGTGAACCATTTGTGAGCTGCTCCCCGTATTCTGTAATGGTCCAATTTCTGGAGCAATATTTTGTGATCAACACAGTCAAACGCCTAAGTTAAACCAACAAATATGCCTAGCGTTCGAAACGTTCTGTCTAACTGATCCAGTATCTCACAGAGAAAAGAGAATATAGCATTTTAACTTGTTATACGACTTCTAAAGCCCAACCCTACATTTGATAGCAAATTATGCAATATAAAATGCTCAATAATCCTTACATAAACAGCCTTTTCAATAACCTTAACAAACATTGATGGCATAGAAACAGGTCTAAAATCAGCGCACACTCCGCTGCAGAGTGAAAATCTCATTCTGGTTTCAGGTCTAAAATTATCTACATTATCCATTTCTCCTTTTATATTAAGAGGCTTTACTAGTAAGTACTCAAATCGTTCAGGAAACTGACCATTCTTAAAGGACAGATTACAAATATGACTAAGTATAGGGCTAACATGTGCAGCACAGTACTTTGATATTCTAATAGGGACTCCAACATATCCATATCCTTAGTCTTAAGTGATTTCATTACTGACTCAATCTCCATCTTATCATTATCGCAGAGGAGTATTTCAGACATCAGTTTCGGAAAGGAATTCTCCAAGACAGTTATATGATACTCTGTAGAAACTAAGTTCTTATTTAATTCACTAGAAATACTCAGAAGATGATTGTTAAATACTGTACATATATCTAGCTTATCAGTAACAGAAATATTTTTACTATGAACTTTATATCGCCGACCTTGTGCTGCTGAGCTCACACTTCCTTTTATCCTGTAAATTAGCTATTCAATTTGCATACCACATACTCTTTGCCTTCCTAATAACATTTTAGGCACCTTACAATACTGTTTGTAATGGGCTACTGTAGCTTGTTGTGGCTGCTTCTAACATTTTGACATAATCCCCGCTTTGTTATATATGATATCATTATCCCACTTGTCTGCCACCCAGGCTCCCTAGCAGGGAGAGGCGGGCGATGGAGCGGTTTATGCGTAAAACTACCAAATGCTGGTCCGTGTTCGATTCTTCGTCTTGGCTTTTCTTCATTCGATATGTTTTTCGGTGTATATGATAATAGGAATACCTTTCTTCCATTTTTTTTTCAAGTAAAACTAGGGAAGTGTGATTAATAATCAAATGAGTATATTTTACTCTCTATTGACAGTTATTTCCATCGTGATACACGACATGCTATACAGGACTTTCGTAGATGTTGTTGTTCAACCGACCTCCACCGTGAAAGAGATACAACTGAAATTCACCTGTCTTTGTCGACCGTGTGACGTGTATTTTTTAGACAGGTAAAGAATTTACATAGCAAGACTTAAAAATCAAGCTACATCACAGCGCAGTCGAGCATTACGAGATAGGGCGGATGTTATCAGAATTCATGCATTGGTCCATAACCAGTTGTCCACGCCTGTCTTTCAAATATGTTTTTAAACACTTGGTATGCATCCAGGCACATAAATGAGATCCGTTTTTAGCAACGTGGATCAGATACATTCTCAACAAAAATGTACTTGAAATCGTGTCAATGTGGCGATATTTCTTTCCTGTGTTGCGCATGGTGGGAGATATACTTATTTTTTGTCTGGTCTTATGCCAAATTTCACGTCATTGATTACGAGAACACTCACTAACAGACGACAGTTAGGAAAGCGCAGGTGCATTTTGGCGCTATGTATCACGATGATAATAATTGTCAGTTCATTGCAATACATAGACCTATATAAATGATTATTAGTAATAACTACCTCCCCCCCCTGATGTTTTACTTCAAAAAAATTAAGATAAGTATTTAGATTATCAGAATATTATCAGATACAACGATACGAAATCGGAAAAAGAATAGCACAACCACGAGTCGAACACAGACTGGGAGCTTGGTTATGTTTGACGGCTTTTTTCCCCGTCACTTTCCCGATTATAATGGAACCTATGGAACGGCCTTGCTGTGCTGGTACTGCGAACGGCTGAAAGCAAGGGGAAACTACAGCCGTAATTTTTCCCGAGGGCATGCAGCTTTACTGTATGATTACATGATGATGGCGTCCTCTTGGGTAAAATATTCCGGAGGTAAAATAGTCCCCCATTCGGATCTCCGGGCGGGGACTACTCAAGAGGATGTCGTTATCAGGAGAAAGAAAACTGGCGTTCTACGGATCGGAGCGTGGAATGTCAGATCCCTTAATCGGGCAGGTAGGTTAGAAAATTTAAAAAGGGAAATGGATAGGTTGAAGTTAGATATAGTGGGAATTAGTGAAGTTCGGTGGCAGGAGGAACAAGACTTCTGGTCAGGTGACTACAGGGTTATAAACACAAAATCAAATAGGGGTAATGCAGGAGTAGGTTTAATAATGAATAGGAAAATAGGAATGCGGGTAAGCTACTACAAACAGCATAGTGAACGCATTATTGTAGCCAAGATAGATACGAAGCCCACACCTACTACAGTAGTACAAGTTTATATGCCAACTAGCTCTGCAGATGACGAAGAAATTGAAGAAATGTATGATGAAATAAAAGAAATTATTCAGATTGTGAAGGGAGACGAAAATTTAATAGTCATGGGTGACTGGAATTCGAGTGTAGGAAAAGGGAGAGAAGGATACATAGTAGGTGAATATGGATTGGGGGACAGAAATGAAAGAGGAAGCCGCCTGGTAGAATTTTGCACAGAGCACAACATAATCATAACTAACACTTGGTTTAAGAATCATGAAAGAAGGTTGTATACATGGAAGAACCCTGGAGATACTAAAAGGTATCAGATAGATTATATAATGGTAAGACAGAGATTTAGGAACCAGGTTTTAAATTGTAAGACATTTCCAGGGGCAGATGTGGACTCTGACCACAATCTATTGGTTATGACCTGTAGATTAAAACTGAAGAAACTGCAAAAAGGTGGGAATTTAAGGAGATGGGACCTGGATAAACTGAAAGAACCAGAGGTTGTACAGAGATTCAGGGAGAGCATAAGGGAGCAATTGACAGGAATAGGGGAAATAAATACAGTAGAAGAAGAATGGGTAGCTTTGAGGGATGAAGTAGTGAAGGCAGCAGAGGATCAAGTAGGTAAAAAGACGAGGGCTAGTAGAAATCGTTGGGTAACAGAAGAAATATTGAATTTAATTGATGAAAGGAGAAAATATAAAAATGCGGTAAGTGAAACAGGCAAAAAGGAATACAAACGTCTCAAAAACGAGATCTACAGGAAGTGCAAAATGGCTAAACAGGGATGGCTAGAGGACAAATGTAAGGATGTAGAGGCCTATCTCACTAGGGGTAAGATAGATACCGCCTACAGGAAAATTAAAGAGACCTTTGGAGATAAGAGAACGACTTGTATGAATATCAAGAGCTCAGATGGAAACCCAGTTCTAAGCAAAGAAGGGAAAGCAGAAAGGTGGAAGGAGTATATAGAGGGTCTATACAAGGGCGATGTACTTGAGGACAATATTATGGAAATGGAAGAGGATGTAGATGAAGATGAAATGGGAGATACGATACTGCGTGAAGAGTTTGACAGAGCACTGAAAGACCTGAGTCGAAACAAGGCCCCCGGAGTAGACAATATTCCATTGGAACTACTGACGGCCGTGGGAGAGCCAGTCCTGACAAAACTCTACCATCTGGTGAGCAAGATGTATGAAACAGGCGAAATACCCTCAGACTTCAAGAAGAATATAATAATTCCAATCCCAAAGAAAGCAGGTGTTGACAGATGTGAAAATTACCGAACAATCAGTTTAATAAGCCACAGCTGCAAAATACTAACACGAATTCTTTACAGACGAGTGGAAAAACTAGTAGAAGCCAACCTCGGGGAAGATCAGTTTGGATTCCGTAGAAACACTGGAACACGTGAGGCAATACTGACCTTACGACTTATCTTAGAAGAAAGATTAAGGAAAGGCAAACCTACGTTTCTAGCATTTGTAGATTTAGAGAAAGCTTTTGACAATGTTGACTGGAATACTCTCTTTCAAATTCTGAAGGTGGCAGGGGTAAAATACAGGGAGCGAAAGGCTATTTACAATTTGTACAGAAACCAGATGGCAGTTATAAGAGTCGAGGGACATGAAAGGGAAGCAGTGGTTGGGAAGGGAGTAAGACAGGGTTGTAGCCTCTCCCCGATGTTGTTCAATCTGTATATTGAGCAAGCAGTAAAGGAAACAAAAGAAAAATTCGGGGTAGGTATTAAAATTCATGGAGAAGAAATAAAAACTTTGAGGTTCGCCGATGACATTGTAATTCTGTCAGAGACAGCAAAGGACTTGGAAGAGCAGTTGAATGGAATGGACAGTGTCTTGAAAGGAGGATATAAGATGAACATCAACAAAAGCAAAACAAGGATAATGGAATGTAGTCTAATTAAGTCGGGTGATGCTGAGGGAATTAGATTAGGAAATGAGGCACTTAAAGTAGTAAAGGAGTTTTGCTATTTGGGGAGCAAAATAAATGATGATGGTCGAAGTAGAGAGGATATAAAATGTAGGCTGGCAATGGCAAGGAAAGCGTTTCTGAAGAAGAGAAATTTGTTAACATCCAGTATTGATTTAAGTGTCAGGAAGTCATTTCTGAAAGTATTTGTATGGAGTGTAGCCATGTATGGAAGTGAAACATGGACGATAAATAGTTTGGACAAGAAGAGAATAGAAGCTTTCGAAATGTGGTGCTACAGAAGAATGCTGAAGATTAGATGGGTAGATCACATAACTAATGAGGAAGTATTGAATAGGATTGGGGAGAAGAGAAGTTTGTGGCACAACTTGACCAGAAGAAGGGATCGGTTGGTAGGACATGTTCTGAGGCATCAAGGGATCACCAATTTAGTGTTGGAGGGCAGCGTGGAGGGTAAAAATCGTAGAGGGAGACCAAGAGATGAATACACTAAGCAGATTCAGAAGGATGTAGGTTGCAATAGGTACTGGGAGATGAAAAAGCTTGCACAGGATAGAGTAGCATGGAGAGCTGCATCAAACCAGTCTCAGGACTGAAGACCACAACAACAACAACATGGAATATTATTTGCCACCGCCAATTTGACCCAATAAAAGTACCTGGGCCGCTTGAGGCGTTGGCCCCTGACTACGCCTCTCCCAACATTTATACCTAATGTAAGATAGGAGAGAAGGAAAGGGAGGAGAAGTGAGAAAGCAATTCAGAAGAAACAGGAAAAGTATTGCCTGTATTTCGGATTGCAGCAAAAGGCGCAATCTCGTTCTTTCGCGTAAGTCCAAAATTTGACAGTGTTCTTCGCGCTGGTAACAAAAGAATATCGAACTGCAAAGCCACAGAACCAATTTCTGTTGCCGAGAACGAAAGCATGGCGGAACCAAATGGGAGCGGCCCGCGAACAAACAAAACTAACAGGAAAGAATGGACACGAAGAACGACGGACGACCGAGCAAGACCTTACGAATAACCACAGGCACAAAGCAACGCGGTCACAGACGAATACCTTAAGAATCAACAATGTCTTCGGAAACAAAGTAAAGTAAACACACTGTCTGTAGGCGAGATGTCCTAGACGTCGACAGACTCACGCGAATAGCAGACTGCCTTGCTTGTTGTTTTTTTCTTTATTGTGATTTCATTCCTCTGCGCCATATGGACAAGTGGGGGGGGGGGGGGGGGGGCTGTCAGCCGCACAATCCGACGCTCTTCAGCCGAGTGGCATGACAACTTAAAATAAGAATAAAACGTTAAATACATAAGGCGATAAAGAGGAACTTAAAACAGAATAACGGGAGAAAATGGAGGTAAAAATTATAGACTAATACGGAGACGTTCATGGAGGTCAGTTAAAAAAAAATAAAATAAAGGTCACCAGAAAGTTAAAAACACAGTTGGCGATTCTTCAAAACTCAGAGAAGGCACTGAATGGACATGCACACGTTAAAAGTCGGCCACAGTAGTAAAAACACTCCGGAACAACACACTTAAAACCCACTTGGAGCACACACGACGAAGAACAAAACTGCCAGGCGGGACCTGCCGAGGGAAAGGGCAGAGAGGATGGAAAAGGGGCAGCAAGGGAAGCGGTGGGATGAAGAGAGGAGGGGGCTTCGCTGAGCGAGAGGCAGGCACTTTGATACATGATAGGGTACGTCGCTATTGGCCGCTGGGACCATGTGCTTGACCATGGCGCCCTCACATTATACTCAAGCCTGGGGCGCGCGCAGCCACGGCTTACGGCGCGACGGCTGCAAACACCTCTAGTGATAATTGAGGTCCTTGCAGCCTGGTGCGGATTCGAAACCCGCAGCACTCAGTACCAGAAATTTACAGAGTGATTCATCCGGTTTAAACATCGTGTGCGTTTTTATTCGGTCAGCTGTAAAAAGTGTGAGGAAGGCCAGAATTCTCTGGCCCATTCGCCAAACAGAAATGGAGCGATGATAGTCCACCTGTGACACACAGCACGCGACGCAATGCGGAGAGTCAGAGACGAGAACGATTAGATTGCTTCCCGTCGACAGTGACATAGCACGCAGAACATGCAGCAATTTTAAGGAAAGGTGTGCTCACAGCCCGCGATATACAGGGTGAGTCACCTTACATTACCGCTGGATATATTTCTTAACCCACATCAAATACTGACGAATCGATTCCACAGAGCGAACGTGAGGAGAGGGGCTAGTGTAATTGGTTAATACAAACCATAAAAAAATGCACTGAAGTATGCTTTTTAACACAAACCTACGTTTTTTTAAATGGAACCCCGTTAGTTTTGTTAGCACATCTGAACATATAAACAAATACATAATCAGTGCCGTTTGTTGCTTTGTAAAATGTTAATTACATCCGGAGATATTGTAACCTAAAGTTGACGCTTGAGTTCAACTCCTCAGCTGTTCGATCTTGTGTATTGGAGAGCACCGAATTACGTAGGGATCCAAAGTGAACGGTGATGGACCTTAGGTACAGAAGAGACTGGAACAGCACATTACGTCCACATGCTAACACCTTTTTATTGGTCTTTTTCACTGACGCACATGTACATTACCATGAGGGGTGAGGTACACGTACACACGTGGTTTCCGTTTTCAATTACGGAGTGGAATAGAGTGTGTCCCGACATGTCAGGCCAATAGATGTTCAATGTGGTGGCCATCATTTGCTGCACACAATTGCAATCTCTGGCGTAATGAATGTCGTACACGCTGCAGTACATCTGGTGTAATGTCGCCGCAGGCTGCCATAATACGTTGTTTCATATCCTCTGGGGTTGTAGGCACATCACGGTACACATTCTCCTTTAACGTACCCCACACAAAGAAGTCCAGAGGTGTAAGATCAGGAGAACGGGCTGGCCAATTTATGCGTCATCCACGTCCTATGAAACTCCCGTCGAACATCCTGTCAAGGGTCAGCCTAGTGTTAATTGCGGGATGTGCAGGTGCACCATCATGCTGATACCACATACGTCGACGCGTTTCCAGTGGGACATTTTCGAGCTACGTTGGCAAATCATTCTGTAGGAACGCGATGTATGATGCAGTGCTCTCCGGTACACACGATCGAACAGCGGAGGAGTGGTACTCAAGCGTCAACTTTAGGTTACAATACCTCCGGATGTAATTAACATTTTACAATGCAACAAACGGCACTTGTGGGGCGGCAGTTAAGTTTGTAAAAATAAATCTAATTGATGTATAAACACATGCAAGTTGAATCAGATTCAGGCTTTTAGAATGTTGTTAATGCTGTCTTTCGCCGTTCTCAACACTGGCTCTCTATTTACTTTTTAGCACCCAGAAAGTGATTTAACAAAACATGGAACCAGTAATTAGAGATCCTAGTGCCCACTTCATCTGAGAGTACCATTATAGCTGCAGCTTATAGCTCTGAGGAATTAGGAGACTGTCCGGGATTTCTAATCAAAAACGGTTTTCCAAAATAGTCGAGTATATTCTGAAATTCACTGATAAAAAACACAAGTATCCCTACAACCTAACTAACAGAGCATTTCAGAGTCTAATGCGCTGATGCAACTATAAATGTCCGAATTAAATGTTAAAAAGAATGCTCGCCATAATTTGATGAAAATATTTCATCAAACGCCACGCTAAATATTTGGTAGAATGTCTGTCCCGCGATGGCACGTGAAAATACGACAATACGCAAACTGAAGCTAGATAATGAAAATCATCCCAGAATTAACACTTCACTTGAAATGTTTTCATGGTTCCGCGTATCTCTAGTAACTTAATACGGCACCCGAGGCTGTTTGTAGCAGTGACACTGATGCGACGCGACTCCCAACACAGATGGCATGTCATTCAGCGTCTGGAGAGAACTGGGGCCTTGCTTCCTCGCGCAGCGTTCTTATATATAAAGTTCCCGGGTTCGATTCCCGGCGGGGTCAGGGATTTTCTCTGCCTCGTGATGGCTGGGTGTTGTGTGCTGTCCTTAGGTTAGTTAGGTTTAAGTAGTTCTAAGTTCTAGGGGACTGATGACCATAGATGTTAAGTCCCATAGTGCTCAGAGCCATTTGAACCATTTATATGTAAAGCCGCGGTGCGGACGGCTAAGGGAACGCCTGACTAAATCGGCTCTCTCGACTAGCCGCTGGGCTAGTAACGCACCACTTCAAGTTACATAATAATTTATAGCTTCTTTTGCTGATGGCCGATGAAGCTCTTAATTTAAACGTGCATTCAACATGCAGGTAAGTATTGATAATAAAATTTTGACGTGGCTAAGTTAAATATTTTGGGCGAGAGAAATAATTAAATTACACTTGCACGCAGTAGATGAGCTCTGAACTGGCCCTTTTGAGATCCACTATCGCTATAATTTTATAGGTATTCATAAGAAACTTTACACATCTTCATAGTCATAGCGGACCTCCAGCCTATTTAAATCTAAACATCCTAGCCTTATTTATTAGCCTACTTAATCTATCTTCCTTCCTTCAGTTTTGAGATGAAAACCAGAAAATCATGAATTTCCACTAAAATCTTAATTTGTGAAATCCAAATTACTGTTTTTATTAAATCATTATGAAAGATGAATCTAAATATAAATTTTGAGGTCTCTAGCTCTTTTCTGTTGCGCCAATGATTTTCTTAGGAAAATGTCCAATTTTCGAAAATGGCTGAATTTATAGAACTGATATTTAACACACACTAATTTAGTATTATTCCTGACATGCTAGAAAAGTTTTAGGTCATTTGCTTGATTTTTAAAGTATTGTGCAACATTTATGACGTCAGAGCTAGTTACAGCAGACTGGCTAGCACACAATGGATACTGATGTGAATTTACTACAGCGTGAGTAGGCTGCTTCCCTACATCACCCTCTACTTAAATTTTTTGTTTATGAATGTTAATGAATGAAAAAAAAATTAATTACAAAAAGGGAAGCAAGAGTACAGTTTAACTCCCTATGAAAAATCAAAATTAAAATATAAACCTGTAGAAACACTAAAGAAAACTGATCACCTACATTAATTATTTAAATTGTAGGCATGTTCACTGCCTTTTAAACAATGTCATTACTCAAAATTTTAAGCAAAGTCAATGAAATATTTTGGCATACATATTGCCTTAGACAAACAAACACATACGAATTGAAAAATTATGAAAATCTTAGATCCATTAAATACATTAAATACATTTTTACATACACAAATTCAAAGAAAATAACATGATACATAAACAGATGATTATCTCTTAGCAGTCTTTTCTAAACCTGAAAGAAAAGTTCACAAATACTTTTTACACACGTGGTTGTAGCCGCTTTGGCTGGCGTCCTACACTTCCATTCACAAGGGTAGAGGAGGGGAAGTTGCTATGGTGTACGTCCTTCACGTTCTCTCTAAATAACATGGGGAAAGGGGAGGGGTCACTGTGAGTTGTGTCCAAGTCACTCCACGCTTTCACGCAGCTACCAGGCTGCCATTATCTGGTTTGTCCTGTAGAACAAACAAGAAGAGTGCCTCAGACTCTGTTCACTTAATATCTATGGGTGGGTCACAATGAAATGGGGATATATACATTTTCTCTTCCAATATGTTACTGGAACAAAGTTAACAGAACCTTTTCAGTATTACTCTCGCGGTTACTTAATTGTCATAAAATCGTTAAACAAATGGCTCAAAACGCCTTTAGTCATGTACTAGAGAAAATTTATGCTCGAGGCATATAATCATAAATCATATTTAATCTGAATTTATTATTTCTGGGCCGGAACACTGAATCAATGCTCGGTACATTCCTGACACAATTGTATTTCATTTACTCAACTGTCTCATCTTTGATTACCTTATTCTTAGAGATAGTATGAGTATTTTTGATTAGTAGTTGTCTTCTCAGCTTCTTTGTACATGTGAGTAACTTTTGGTAATAGTACAGTGCTGAGTGTTCAAAACACACTACGTTTAGTTGACTACAAAATCCACTTATTGGTCCTCTGCTGTTGTCAGTTCCACATCTGCAATTAGGTACTTACTTACTTTGAAGTGTATTTATGCTGAGCTAAAATAATGTTTCACGTCTGTCAGTATGTTATTTATTTATTTTGCTAGTGTATGTACTTATTTAACACTCACTCTATTAATATTTAAAGCATAGGATAGCACATTTATTTCATATTCATAGTGTATTGCAGCTGATTAGTTTGCTCACGTGGCAATCCATTTCCACTCGATCGGACGCTAAAACCTCAGGTAGTCTCTCTCAGACCTACCACTAAAGTGCATCAAGTAATTATGGACGAGCGTAATGCTAAATTCCTTAAACCTATAGGACACCATGAGCTGCTCTGTCTCATCTAACATAAGTGTACCTATGGTCGCATTCACGCCTCCAACCTCAATACGTGTAGGTGTATCCTGTCACACACTACACTAAAATAATGGCCAGCTCCAAGCTTATAAATACTTCATCGACGTGTCCTTCACGTCTCAACCACAAACACTGCTCAATTCTATTACACTGCCTTTCCTTGCTACACAAGGTGAGCTTATCCTTACAACTTATCTGCATATTTTTCATAACACTAAGCAATCTCTTTCTTACTATTTCTTAGTTAGCTCTAATGCATACACTAGGTTTCACTACCACTTCAGATCCTGCTTGTACACGAATTCATATATCCTTTTAAATTACTATTGGTGGACCATTTCCAATACAACAACACTTTGTACTTACTATATTACCAGGGTACTATACATACTTGTTACTCAAATACATTTTATATCTTAATTACGTCATTCTTCTCTGTTGTTTGTCACTATTAGGTTTGTCACATTCGGTATTTTTCTTCACTAATCGGTAGATAGAATGGTTCCAGAACTCATGGCTTGATAGCCATGACGGAAAATTTTCATGTCTGGAAAGAAGAGGTCTAAATTTTTCAGGACAGGAAAGAGGAAGAATGAGTGAGACCTGAAAGGGAAAGAAGATCTCACACAGCTGGGACTGCACAGCTGC
Source organism: Schistocerca americana (assembly GCF_021461395.2). NCBI lineage: Eukaryota > Metazoa > Arthropoda > Insecta > Orthoptera > Acrididae > Schistocerca > Schistocerca americana. Next base: position 293,416,747 of record NC_060125.1, read on the forward strand.
CACACTGTGTAGAAGTTACAGAACAACCTCCTCCCTACAGCATTCATTGGTTTAATGCTGTAAAGAAGAGTTAGAAATTTTAGGTGGATAGAAAAGATGAAGAGTGAGTGAGACCTGAAAAGGAAAGAAGATCTCACACAGCTGGGACTGCACAGCTGCCACACTGTGTAGAGGTTACAGAACAACCTCCTCCCTACAGCATTCATTGGTTTAATGCTGTATTGATAACCATACCGGAAAATTTAATGTATGAAAGAAGACGTCGAAATTTTTGAGGACAGGAAAGAGGAAGAATGAGTGAGATCTGAAATGGGAAAGAAGATCTCACACAGCTGGGACTGCACAGCTGCCACACTGTGTAGAGGTTACAGAACAACCTCCTCCCTACAGCATTCATTAGCTTAATGCTGGATTGATAGTCATAACGGAAAATTTTAGTATTTGGAAAGAAAAGGTCGAAATTTTTGAGGACAGGAAAGAGGAAGAATGAGTGAGATCTGAAATGGGAAAGAAGATCTCACACAGCTGGGACTGCACAGCTGCCACACTGTGTAGAGGTTACAGAACAACCTCCTCCCTACAGCATTCATTCATAACCTTTGATCACGCCACGTAGATCTGAAAATACTTTATGATGCCTTTTTAGAACCTGTCTCAGTTCTTCCTTTTGATTGTCTGAAATCTTATAGATTTCCTGCAATTTAGCTTTTATTTTGTCTAAAATAATTGCTTCTTCTTCTCCTGTGCTCAGCTTACTGTTACTAAGATTAACACCTTCGTCCCAATACCTCCTATTTTTCAGAACTCGTATAGGCAGCTCCCAAGTTCCATCATCAGTTACTACATGTTTATCACTAAAAGGGACTGTAATTACTCCGGTTATTGGCAAGACCATTTTTAACTGGCTTCTTACAAAGTCAACAACACTCTGATATTTTGACAATAAATGTATGCCAATTAAAACCTCAATACTGAGATTGTTTACAATTAAACATGGATGATCAATTAAATTACCATTAATGTTATAGGGCAGCAAAGCTTCTTGCTTTATCGTTTTTGACACCTTGCCCGTAGCACCAATTATTCTTAGTCCTGATACCCACATTGCTGTAAGCTTGTCTTTACCAGGTAATGCATCAAAGAAGGACTGAGATATTGCACTCTCCTCACTTCCACTGTATAAGAGACAACGTACATTGATACCCAACATATTCACTATTATTATAGGGTGGCTTATTCTAGGTTGTACAGGTGGTTCCTCAAATTCATCTAATAGTTCCTTTTGGATTTGTCTCCAACTAAAGTGATCAACATCTGTCTTCATTACATTTAGGTCACAGTGTGTAGGGGTTTCCTGAATTACATTTTCAGCTGCCTTTTCCAGTCGGTCTATTAATTTCAAACCGAAACACCGCACGACTTCATTACATTTAGTTTGCTGAACATAACCCAAATTACTGTAGTCTGAGCGATTCTGCGTCTCCAGACCGGGCATAATACTAGTTACAGCTAAACCACTTTTACCATTATCGTCGGTTTCCTTCTCAAGTGACAACTGGTCACAGATACTGGGTTCATCGAGCCTCAACAGCCTACCCTCTACATTCTCACTTATCCCCGGTCCTAAATCTATTAGTACATTATCAACATCCTGCACAGGCACTTTAGATAAGACCACATCATCTTCATCGTAAATATAAGCATGAATTTCTTCTGCTTCTTCACCTGTCAATTCAGTATTTTGTAGCTCCTCCCTATCGTTACACTGCTGCGCCTTCTCTTTCTCTTCCCATTTAGAAAGCGTCTCTAACACGGTATCTATCAAATACTGTGAGTGATCTAATATTTCTGTTGTATCCTTAGATGCTACCGACACTTCATCCATCTGTTCAGTTTGAGTATTCTGATTTGTCTTACCAATTCCCGTAACTACTGGCTTAGGAAAAGTAACTGCCTGGTGAGCGCCAGTGTCCTCATAGACGGGAACTAGTTTTCCTGCCTCGGCCTACTGCTGTTTCCTTTATTTTCATTATGGTTAACTGGCATAGCATTGCTTTCCGTACTATGGTTTACATGCATAATTTTGTTTGGCACAACATTACTGTCATTTGGATGCCATTGTTGGTTCTGATAATTATTGCCCCAATTGGCACCTCTCTTAGGATGGCGAACACCTACTGTTCTGATGTTTACTTTGCCATTTTGCTCGTTCCTAAAATTACTACTATTGTTATTAGCATTTCTGTTATTACGTGCTTGCTCCTCATTGGCAGCAACACGTTCTACACGTTCCAGATACTCAATAAAACGATCCAGATTGTCTCTAGGGGCAGATATAATTCTAGTTTGCCAGTACCATGGCAGTTTGGCTTCAAGATCCAGTATTATCATTTCAGGTTTCAGCTTTTCGTCCAAATGTGATAAACGTGAAATCCATGACCTAGCAAACTCTTTAATAGATTCCTTGCCTGCATTGAAGCGTTTTCCACTCCAAAATTCTCTCAACACTTCATTTTGCTTATTACTAGACCAATATTCATTAATGAAAGCTGTTTTAAACTCCGCTAATGTTTTACACTTCAACATATCATCAGCTGACCAACGCATGGCGTCACCTGCTAAATGGCTTTTAATAAATGAGATTTTCTCTCGTTCAGACCAAGTCGGTGGAATCACATCTTCAAAATCGTTCCAGAAATCTAGCGGGTGGATATTTTTATCTGGATCAAACCGCAAGAACTGCCGACATCCGATAAAAGCGGCATTTGCAGCTACAACTTGCTGTATACTACCATTACCAGAAGTTACTGAAGCTACTTTACTCTCAATGTTAGCAATGTTAGTACCGATATTTTCTACTTTCATATCAACATTATCTACTCTTTGTACAATATGAGTAGTGTCAGTTTTGATTGCTTCTACTTCTGCTTGACATATGTTTACTTTTATATTAACAACTTTAAATCTATCTGAGCACAGTTCAGATTCCGCCTCGATCTTTTCTGTTAACTTGAGCTCCAGCTTCGCATCTTCCATTTGGAAGTCTCTGCGAACCTCAGCAACTTCGGATTTAACTGTTTTATACATTTCAGAAAACTGTTGAGCAACCTTTTTCTTCATATCCTCATGGTTGTAATCAATTTTATAATTCAAACTGTCCAGATCCTCTTTCAACTTATTGCAACCAGCCTTGAAGGTATCGTCCATTACCTCCAATCGTTTATTAAAATTTGTTTGGCTGGCCACAACCTCAGACTTTAATTCAGCATTACCGCTTTTGACCTGTTCACTTATTTCAGACTTTAATTCAGCATTACTGCTTTTGACCTCAGTTATTTCAGACTTTAATTCAGCATTATTGGATTCTAATTTATTGTCCATTGCCTCAAACCGCATATTAAAATTTGTTTGACTGGCAGCTATTGCTTGTAATATAACATTTAGATCAACAGCCCCAGCATCTTTGGGTTGCTCACTAGCTGGCTTTTTATCACACTCAGGTGACGAAAAACTAGCTCCAACACCAGAATCATCAAAACTAAACGAAACTTCTGATTGATTAGTCATATCTAACTGCTCCTTCTTAAACTCTACCATCTCTGATGGCTGTTTCATTTTTAATTCATCACAGAAACTATCATCCAATAAATTTACAATTTCTACTTTCTGCTTTACTACAGGGGTCTCTATTATTGAATCATTGCCCCTTCGCACACTACTGTCAGGAGACAATACTTCATATTTCACTTTAACATTACTACTTTCATGCATATTTACACTTGAACCGTTGTCTGGATTTACAGTTCCCTCGACAGACATAGGTTCTGATTTAAGTTTAACCTCAGTTTCTTTTGGCGGTTCCATCGCCGACAGTCTTTTAGTGCAGGTTAGTAAAATTTTTAACAGCTTTTCACTTAACTTAGTTCCTTCTGCACGACGTATGGCGTTGCCGGCGCGGAGTACCAGGATTCCTGATGCGACGTGGCACGTTGAACTGCAGACGGCTCTCCGACGGCTGTTGTGTGTTTGCGTGGCCCGCAATTGCAGGCGTTGCGCCGGCTGCTCCAGCGGATGACTGCGGTGCGGCGAGACTGGCTTCTCGCAAAGCCGGCAGCACCGCTAGACTCAGTACCAGCTCCGTCAATCCAGATGCGTTGTTAATCCAATTGCGTCGTCCACACGCACACGTAACACATTCACTGTTCTATACTCAGTTGCGTGTCGCATTTCACTCGCGAATCCGAATAGTTAAAAATCAGTTTCACTTAGTTGATTTCCCGGCCAATGCACCATATGCGGGGCGGCAGATAAGTTTGTAAAAAATAAATTGCTACTTGCTGTATATTTGCTTGCATGTAGAATCAGTTTCAGGCTTTTAGAATGTTGTTAATGCTGTCTTTCGCCGTTCTCAACACTGGCTCTCTATTTACTTTTTAGCACCCAGAAAGTGATTTAACAAAACATGGAACCAGTAATTAGAGATCCTAGTGCCCACTTCATCTGAGAGTACCATTATAGCTGCAGCTTATAGCTCTGAGGAATTAGGAGATTGTCCGGGATTTCTAATCAAAAACGGTTTTCCAAAATAGTCGACTATATTCTGAAATTCACTGATAAAAAACACAAGTATCCCTACAACCTAACTAACAGAGCAGTTCAGAGTCTAATGCGCTGATGCAACTATAAATGTCCGAATTAAATGTTAAAAAGAATGCTCGCCATAATTTGATGAAAATATTTCATCAAACGCCACGCTAAATATTTGGTAGAATGTCTGTCCCGCGACGGCAAGTGAAAATACAACAATACGCAAACTGAAGCTAGATAATGAAAATCATCCTAGAATTAACACTTCACTTGAAATGTTTTCATGGTTCCGCGTATCTCTAGTAACTTAATACGGCACCCGAGGCTGTTTGTAGCAGTGACACTGATGCAACACGACTCCCAACACAGATGGCGTGTCATTCAGCGTCTGGGGAGAACTGGGGCCTTGCTTCCTCGCGCATCGTTCTTATATATAAAGCCGCGGTGCGGACGGCTAAGGGAACGCCTGATCAAATCGGCTCTCTCGACTAGCCGCTGGGCTAGTAACGCACCACTTCAAGTTACATAATAATTTATAGCTTCTTTTGCTGATGGTCGATGAAGCTCTTAATTTAAACGTGCATTCAGCACGCAGGTAAGTATTGATAATAAAATTTTGACGTGGCTAAGTTAAATATTTTGGGCGAGAGAAATAATTAAATTACACTGCTCGCAGTAGATGAGCTCTGAACTGGCCCTTTTGAGATCCACTATCGCTATAATTTTATAGGTATTCAAAAGAAACTTTACACATCTTCATAGTCATAGCGGACCTCCAGCCTATTTAAATCTAAACATCCTAGCCTTATTTATTAGCCTACTTAATCTATCTTGCTTCCTTCAGTTTTGAGATGAAAACCAGAAAATCATGAATTTCCACTAAAATCTTAATTTGTGAAATCCAAAGCACTGTTTTTATTAAATCATTATGAAAGATGAATCTAAATATAAATTTTGAAGTCTCTAGCTCTTTTCTGTTGCGCCAATGATTTTCTTAGAAAAACGTTCAATTTTCTAAAATGGCTGAATTTATCGAACTGATATTTAACACACACTAATTTAGTATTATTCCTGACATGCTAGAAAAGTTTTAGGTCATTTGCTTGATTTTTAAAGTATTGCGCAACATTTATGACGTCAGAGCTAGTTACAGCAGACTGGCTGGCACACAATGGAAACTGATGTGAATTTACTACAGCGTGAGTAGGCTGCTTCCCTACACACTGATTACGTATTTGTTTATATGTTCAGATGTGCTAACAAAACTAATGTGGTTCCATTTAAAAAAACGTAGGTTTGTGTTAAAAAACAAACTTCCGTGCATTTTTGTATGGTTTGTATTAAACAATTACACTAGCTCCTCTCCTCACGTTCGGTCTGTGGAATCGGTTCGACAGTATTTGATGTGGTTTACGAAATATATCCAGCGGTAACGTTAGGTGACTCACCCTGTATAGCGCCACGTGTAATGCGGGTACCTCTGTTCCATCGTTTTGGGGACGCGAGCCTGTTGAATATCAGTGTAGTATGCCTTCGTCGACAAGAAGTGCACGGGAGGCAAAGAGGCAGAAAGGTAACTGTGCTCTAGAAAAAGAGTCAGATATAATAATAGTAGGGCACTGGGCACTTTTCGACTGCTACCTCTCTGCTGGACACAGGAAAAGACGGGTACCAAAACTACAGCATTACAACAAAAAAACGTTAACAACCCAAACACTACTTAAGGAATAAAGGACATCCAACCAGTTGCAAAAACAAAATTGTTTTCAAATAACTGTGACAATGGTTTCGACGGGTACAAACATGTTTTTTTCAGAAGAACAGACTTGCACACAGTGCAACAGCTTATAATGAAATCACCATGGACCAGCATGACCTCTCTAGGTGAAGCTACTTTCTACAAAGAGTGTGCTAATATCACAAACGACATAGTATACAGGGTGGTCAATTGATCGTGACCGGGCCAAGTAACTCACGAAATAAGCGTCAAACGAAAAGACTACAAAGAACGAAACCCGTCTACCTTGAAGGGGGAAACCAGATGGCGCTATGGTAGGCCGGCTAGATGGCGCTGCTATAGGTCAAACGGATATCAACTGCGTTTTTTTTTTTAAATGGGAACCCTATTTTTTTATTATATATTCATGTAGTACGTAAAGAAATATGAATGTTTCAGTTGGACCACTTTTTTCGCTTTGTGATAGATGGCGCTGTAATAGTGACAAACATATAGCTCACAATTTTAGACGAACAGTTGGTAACAAGTAGGTTTTTTTAAATTAAAATACAGAACGTAGGTACGTTTGAACATTTTATTTCGGTTGTTCCAATCTGATACGTGTACCTTTGTGAACTTATCATTTCTGAGAACGCATACTGTTACAGCGTGATTACTTGTAAATACCACATTAATGCAATAAATGCTCAAAATGATGTCCGTCAACCTCAATGCATTTGGCAATACGTGTAACGACATTCCTCTCTACAGCGAGTAGTTCGCCTTCCGTAATGTTCACACATGCAATGACAATGCGCTGACGTATGTCAGGCGTTGTCGGTGGATCACGGTAACAAATATCCTTCAACTTTCCCCACTTTTCCAGATCCAGTGAACGTGCGGGCCATGGTATGGTGCTTCGACGACCAATCCACCTGTCATGAAATATGCTATTCAATACCGCTCCAACCGCACGCGAGCTATGTGCCGGACATCCATAAATGCTGGAAGTACATCGCCATTGTGTCATGCAGTGAAACATCTTGTAGTAACATCGGTAGAACTTTACGTAGGAAATCGGCATACATTGCACCATTTACATTGCCATCGATAAAATGGGGGCCAATTATCGTTCCTCCCTTAATGCCGCGACATACATTAACCCGCCAAGGTCGCTGATGTTGCACTTGTCGCAGCCATCGTGGATTTTCCGTTGCCTAGTCGTGCATATTATGCCGGTTTACGTTACCGCTGTTGGTGAATGAGGCTTCGTCGCTAGATAGAACGCGTGCAAAAAATCTGACATCGACCACTATTTTCTCTTTTGCCCAGTGGCAGAACTGTACACAACGTTCAAAGTCGTCGCCATGCAATTCCTGGTGCATAGAAATATGGTACGGGTGCAATCGATGATGTAGCTTACTCAACGACGACGTTTTTTCGATTCCAGATTCTTGGTTCAAATGGCTCTGAGCACTATGGGACTTAACTTCTGAGGTCATCAGTCCCCTAGAACTTAAAACTACTTAAACCTAACTAACCTAAGTACATCACACACATCCATGCCCGAGGCAGGATTCGAACCTGCGACCGTATAGGTCTGTAGCGCCTAGAACCGCTCGGCCAAGCCGGACGGCTTCCCAATTCTCTCGCATTTTGTCTGCTACTGATGTGCGGATTAGCCGCGACAGTAGCTAAAACAACTACTTGGACATCATCATTTGTTGCAGGTCGTGGATTTCACATGTGGCTGAACACTTCTTGTTTCCTTAAATAACGTAACTATCCCCCGATCGGTCCGGACACTTGGATGATGTTGTCCAGGATACCGTGCCACATACATAGCACACGCCCGTTGGGCATTTTGATCACAATAGCCATACATTAACAAGATATCGACCTTTTCCGCAATTGGTAAACGGTCCATTTTAACACAGGTAATATATCACGAAGCAAATACCGTCCGCACTGGTAGAATGTTACGTGATACCACGTAGTTATACGTTTGTGACTATTACAGCGTCATCTATCACAAAGCGAAAAATGTGGTCCAACTAAAACATTCATATTTCTTTACGTACTACACGAATATGTAATAAAAATGAGGGTTCCTATTTGGAAAAACGCAGTTGATATCCGTTTGACCTATGGCAGCGTCATCTAGCGGGCCAACCATAGCGCCATCTGGTTTCCCCCTTCAAGATAAACGAGTTTCATTTTTTGTAATTTTTTCGTTTGACGCTTATTTCGTGAGATATTTGACCCGGTCGCTATCAATGGACCACCCTGTATATCAAGATAAAGCAAGTAGTACTTACAGTTTCACATAAGCAATTCACTCAGTAAAAGACGTCACTACGTGTCATTAATCAACAAAGATCTGTATGTCCATACGTACGAATTAAGGCCTCAAGAATAAAGGGCTTGTCACATCAGTAAAAAAAATTCACTTGGAATAACAGATAATGTTAGTAGCTACATGCCGACTGAGTGAGAGTGGAGAGCGTGGATACCAGGGAAACAGCTCCTGATGCACATGTGCCGATAAGCATGTTCGCTTGGCGGTCTAAACAGCGAATAAGTGTAAGCACATCGACATCACTAAAAGAAATATACCATGCAAAACAACGGATATAAAATAAGATGTTGCATAGGACAAATACATAAAATGTACTGGCAAAAGTTAAGATGCTTATAGGACGGTCAGTGCATTATCGCACGGAAATATTGATATCCGTGTACAAGTACGTTGTTACAAGCGTAATGACAGCAATGAAATTAATTTCGTCTCCAGTACATCAACATACTGGAAGTAAAACTGCCAGTGTACAAGCACGCTATTAAACATTATGGCAGTAAAGAGAAAAAATTCATAGGTCTCTAAACAGTGGTAAAATATAAACGAAGCTGTATGCACAGAAACCGTATAATAGAATTTTTAATAAATGAACCACTCGCTAAAGCTACCGGCAGTGGTATGAAGATTTTTTTTTTTTTTTTTTGCGAATAGCATAAATTTGAAGAACATCAAACGGAGAAGAACATCAAACGGAGGAGAACATCAAACGGAGACTAGCATTGGCAAAGAAGGCATTCCTAGGCAAGAGAAGTGTATCAAATACAGGCCTTAATTCGAGCAAAAAATTTCTGAGAATGTTCGTTTGGAGCACAGTACTGTATGGTAGTGAAACATGGACTGGGGGAAAACCGGAACAGAGGAGAATCGAAGCATTTCAGATGTGGTTTTACAGACGAATGTTGAAAATTACGTGGACTGATAAGGTAAGGAATGAGGAGGATCTGCGCAGAATCGCAGAGTGAAGAAATAAGTGGAAAACACTAAGTAGGAGAAAAGAAAGGGTCATAGGACCTCTTAAGAAATCAGGGAATGACTTTTTTGGTACTAGAGAGAGCTGTAGAGGACAAACATTGCAGAGGAAGACAGAGATTGGAATACATCCAGCAAATAATTGAGGACATAGTGTTCAAGTCCTTCTCTGAAATGAAAAGCTTGGCACAAGACGATTTCGTGGCGGTCCGCGTCAGACCAGACAGAAGACTAATTAACAAAAAAAATTAAAAAATTAAGGTTTGAAACCATCTTAAAGTTGTCTAAAGGCAGACTGTAGCTGGTCATTTAGAAAATTCCCGTTTTTGCGGATATGCCCATTGACTTTAATAAATTGTGTTTGAACTCAGACATAATGCCTGGTAATGTGAAATCGTACATGAACATTAATCTATGTAACAAAAAATTTTCCCTCAAAAAGGAACTAGTGCAACAAGTCATTTCTGATAGGACAATACAACTTCTTAAAAAGAAAGGTAGTTTAAAATTGAAGCCTATTGTTTTCATTTGTTTCTAACTAAATCTTTTGAGGAACTTTTTAATTTTCAAATTGATTGTATCTAGAATAGTATTAATGTTTGTCTTCATAGCCGCAGAGATGTAATTAAGGCTAACCTGAAAAGGAATTTTTGAAGTTCAGTAATAGGGCCACTTGTGACAATGCCAGTGCAGTTAACAAACAGTGTGAGGAATCAGTTTTACGATTGAGTGCTTAATAAAGTAGACATGTTTACGTAGGCTGAAAACAATTTGTTACATAAAAGACTTAAGTATTATCTACCATTTCAGCTTTATAAGGATGCTGAGATTTTTAATATTGTTGTTGATCTATAAGTCGGTTTAAAATCTCTTAAGCTGGATGGTGTTGATCAAGTGAAAATTGCGTATGAATGCAGTAACATTATTGATAAAGAACTCGTGCTGCAATCTGATGTTGACACTATGGAACGGAGTAGTAAGAAGTATTAATTGTAAGCTGAAAGAAAATAAAGGTTCAATATCCAAAACTGATAAAGGCAATGCTGTTGTCATTGCTCATAATACAGAATATAATGACAAAACTGTTGATTTTTATTTTTCAGGACAATGACATCGTTGAGGCTGCCGTAGATCAAACCCTTGACGTGGAAAAAGAGGTTCGGGAAGTTTCATCTAGTACAGAGAGTTTGTTCACTAAGTTATAGAAAGAGTGGCTTATAAACATGAATCCGAAGCTACCTATGCTCAGGAGTCAGTTGAAGCTTCATAAACAGTCACACGATTCGTCTAATGGTGAATGGAATAGGTAGCGCCCATCACAAGTTAGCTAGGCGTCTTCATTATAAAATCAAGGACTCTGTTTGTTTTTGAACAAAACTTCTCTGTTAAGAATTGTAAAGATTTAACCGACAAAATTCAAATGATAAAATGCACAGCTGATACTAAGTTGGTCTCTTTTGATACTGTCAGTTGTATATTAATGTTCCTGTAAATACAGCTATAGCTCTCGTTCAGAGGAATCACCTACAACATAAAAAATGGATACAATACAGACTGCTGAACTCATCAGGTTATTGAAAACTGTCTTAAAATATAGCTATTCCATGTTCGCCGGTAAAATTTATATTCAACCTTACGGTTAGGCAATGGGGGAATACACTGGCTAGTATTATGGCTGATTTCTTCATCAACGCACTTGACAGAACAATACTCAATTCCAATTCGGCATTACAACAAACAAATTTTTTTATATGAGATATGATGACGGTATTGCCATTGCCTCTGACGGTAATGATGATGACCTGGAGATGCTTTTCAATGCATTTAATAAATTCAATAAGAAAATTAGCTTCACCAAAGAACTTCAAATTGAGAAAGGAGAACAAAATTTTCACGATTTAACAATTTTTATAGAAAACGAATCCTCCAATTTCAACATTTTCCGTAAGCAAAATTATTCAGACAATATCATTCCCGCTGACTTGACGCGTCCGAAAGTTCATAAAATAGCATGTTTTCATTCAGCCATAGACCGTGTTGTAACCATCCCCTTATCGCCTACCAATCAGATAATTGATACTATCACGATCACGGTCTGTGACTGATATGACCATTATATCACATCTTTAGTAAGAAAATCTTTCAAAAATGTTCCATGTTGTGCAAGGACCTTTCCCTCCCACAATAAAAAATTCTTATGCATTTTCTTTTTTAGGAAATATTTCTTATATGATTAAACGACATCTCATGAATAAATATAATTGCAATATCTATTTCTCTACAGACAATAGCTTGCAGAAAAGACTTCTTCATAGTGTGGGTAGCACTGGTGACTCGTTTTCCAATACAGGTGTCTATAATTTTGCCTGCAATAATTTCCTATGCTGTTGCATTGCTTAAACATGTAGATCTGTGAGGACAAGATACAAACAGCATCTGTTAAGAAAGAAAGCAGTTAACATACATAAGATGCCGTTTGATGAACTCCTACTGATTTCCAACCACTCTCCAAAAAATTAGGAAGAAACAGTTACGCTTCATACTGAATTCAACGGGCGCACGAAGGATCTTTGTGAAGAATTAGAGATCTGTAAACATCCTGAGCGCAGAGATGGCAATTTACTAAATGACCAGCTGCAACTTGCCTGCTAGCAATATTTCAATGGTTTCAAACCTACATTGTTCGCAAAAAAATCTTCATACGACTGCCGGTAGCCTTTGCGAGCGGCTCACCTCCTCAAAATTCTATTACACAGATTTTATGCATACAGCTTCGTTTGTCGGTTTATATTGTACAACGATATTGATGCCACCAACTTTTGTTATGTTTTCCACTATTCAGAGACACATAATTTTTTACTCTTTACTGTCATTATGTTTAATAGCGTGCTTGTACACTAGTAGTTGTACTTCCCGTAGGTTGATGTACTGGAAGTGATATTAGTTTCATTGCTGTCATTATGCTTGTAATAACATATTTATACACAGATATTACTATTTCCATATGATAATGCACAGATCGTCCTGTAAGCATCTTAATTTATGCCAGTGTACGGGGTGAGTCACTAACTATTACCACCAAGAATAACTTCGAAGGTATGATACGAGCTGAAAATTTGTGGGACAAATTTTGCATGGAAAAACAGGGGCCATAATACAACGTTTTTTGTTACTAGGTGGAGTCGCTTTAGACATATGAAGACCAATTTTCTGATAGTGGCTATCGAGGCGAATCCAGAATCAAAGAAGATGTTCCAAGTGATGACCATTGGTATCAATGCAGTGCTGCAATCTTCTTATTGGGTGGTATTCCTTATCACATCGGCACTTTTCGAAGCAATTGTCTGACAACTCTCTCTCACATATCTTCAAGGATAGTTGGGACATCTTTATAAACAATGTCTTTCACGAATCCCCACAAGAAAAAATCCAGAGGCGTCAAGTATGACTAACCAGCGAGCCACGACACATCTCCTCTGCTTCGAATACGACGGTCTGGGAATTGATTCTGCAACTCATTTCTAGCCATCAGCGACAAATTTGTCAGACACCCATCGTGTTGATACTACCTCCCGTTCGTTGTTCCTAAAGGTATTTCTTCCAATAATAGACCTAATGTTTCTTGCGGGAATGTGGTATACTTCCTAGCATTAAGATTTCCAATGTTTTTTATTCCAGTCTTTGATTACAATATCAATTCCTGTGACGATGACCGGTTTCAGTCAATAATGATCTCCTCTGATCTTTTTTACACCATGTCCTAGAGTGATAAGGCCGCGTAGAAAAGATCTGAGGGTGGTCATTACTGACTGAAACCTGTTATCGCCAAAAGAATAAATATTGTGGTCAAAGACTGGAATAAAAAACATTCGACAGTATTGTATCACTGTTCATATACGCTACTATGTCACAGCTTGTGAAATTAAGATTTCCTTCAATGAAATAGGGGCCCATAATTCTGTCCATCAGAATCCCACACCATACATCCATCGACCCCGTTTTTTGGTGTGCAACTTGTCGCAGCCAACATGGATTTTCAGTTAACAAGTAGTGCAAGCCATACAAATTAACGGTTTCATGGTTCGGGAATGTAGCCTCATCAGTAAATAAAATCTAATCAATAAATGTGACATCCCTCTGAATGTGAATTTGAGCCAATCGGCAGAATTCAATGCGACGCATACAATCCGTAGCAGTTAATTCTTGGTGGAGACTGATATGGCGATGCAGAACAACACTACTGTGGCTCATGCCAGATTCCCTTGCGATCTGACGAGAACTAACTCAAGGATCTCGAACCGCAGTGGTATGAGTGCCAATTTCCGTTTCCTAGTTAGTAACTGTGGTGTCACCGCCAGACACCACACTTGCTAGGTGGTAGCTTAAATCGGCCGCGGTCCATTTAGTACATATCGGACCCGCGTGTCGCCACTGTGTGATCGCAGACCGAGCGCCACCACAAGGCAGGTCTCGAGATATGGACTAGCACTCGCCCCAGTTGTACGACGACTTTGCTAGCGACTAAACTGACGAAGCCTTTCTTTCATTTGCCGAGAGATAGTTAGAATAGCCTTCTGCTAAGTCCATGGCTACGACCTAGTAAGGCGCCATTAGCCTTACATACACTCCTGGAAATGGAAAAAAGAACACATTGACACCGGTGTGTCAGACCCACCATACTTGCTCCGGACACTGCGAGAGGTCTGTACAAGCAATGATCACACGCACGGCACAGCGGACACACCAGGAACCGCGGTGTTGGCCGTCGAATGGCGCTAGCTGCGCAGGATTTGTGCACCACCGCCGTCAGTGTCAGCCAGTTTGCCGTGGCATACGGAGCTCCATCGCAGTCTTCAACACTGGTAGCATGCCGCGACAGCGTGGACGTGAACCGTATGTGCAGTTGACGGACTTTGAGCGAGGGCGTATAGTGGGCATGCGGGAGGCCGGGTGGACGTACCGCCGAATTGCTCAACACGTGGGGCGTGAGGTCTTCACAGTACATCGATGTTGTCGCCAGTGGTCGGCGGAAGGTGCACGTGCCCGTCGACCTGGGACCGGACCGCAGCGACGCACGGATGCACGCCAAGACCGTAGGATCCTACGCAGTGCCGTAGGGGACCGCACCGCCACTTCCCAGCAAATTAGGGACACTGTTGCTCCTGGGGTATCGGCGAGGACCATTCGCAACCGTCTCCATGAAGCTGGGCTACGGTCCCGCACACCGTTAGGCCGTCTTCCGCTCACGCCCCAACATCGTGCAGCCCGCCTCCAGTGGTGTCGCGACAGGCGTGAATGGAGGGACGAATGGAGACGTGTCGTCTTCAGCGATGAGAGTCGCTTCTGCCTTGGTGCCAATGATAGTCGTATGCGTGTTTGGCGCCGTGCAGGTGAGCGCCACAATCAGGACTGCATACGACCGAGGCACACAGGGCCAACACCCGGCATCATGGTGTGGGGAGCGATCTCCTAGACTGGCCGTACACCACTGGTGATCGTCGAGGGGACACTGAATAGTGCACGGTACATCCAAACCGTCATCGAACCCATAGTTCTACCATTCCTAGACCGGCAAGGGAACTTGATGTTCCAACAGGACAATGCACGTCCGCATGTATCCCGTGCCACCCAACGTGCTCTAGAAGGTGTAAGTCAACTATCCTGGCCAGCAAGATCTCCGGATCTGTCCCCCATTGAGCATGTTTGGGACTGGATGAAGCGTCGTCTCACGCGGTCTGCACGTCCAGCACGAACGCTGATCCAACTGAGGCGCCAGGTGGAAATGGCATGGCAAGCCGTTCCACAGGACTACATCCAGCATCTCTACGATCGTCTCCATGGGAGAATAGCAGCCTGCATTGCTGCGAAAGGTGGATATACACTGTACTAGTGCCGACATTGTGCATGCTCTGTTGCCTGTGTCTATGTGCCTGTGGTTCTGTCAGTGTGATCATGTGATGTATCTGACCCCAGGAATGTGTCAATAAAGTTTCCCCTTCCTGGGACAATGAATTAATGGTGTTCTTATTTCAATTTCCAGGAGTGTAGTTTGATAGTTATCGTATGAAATGTCTCATCAAGAACGATGTATACAACAAGGACGATTAAAAGTTAAGTATTAAAACAGCCTCGTACTTTTCTTGCTATCAGTCATTACGTATCCTGTTTCAGACCTCTATCTAGCCTAAGTGAGATTACGCGTGCCTTTCGGCTACTTCAGTGTGGCGTAGCTGTCTTGTTACGCCACAACAGTAACTTTCCTTTCCGGATATGTTTCCGGTGCGTTAAATGGTTGAAATGGCTCTGAGCGCTATGGGACGTAACATTATGGTCAGCAGTCCCCTAGGACTTAGAACTACTTAAATCTAACTAACCTAAGGACGTCACACAACACCCACTCATTACGAGGTAGAGAAAATTCCTGAACCCACCGAGAATCGAACCCGGGAGGTGCGTTAAAGATCCAGTTGTTCTCAATTTATCATTCACGTATTTAAATGTACGACGTGTAGGGTGAGAACGTTGAGGATATCTTTAAGCATGTAAGTCTCTAGCTCTCACTGAAATTGCCTTGGCATTCTCCGTAAATGACAAGCATATCGACTTGTTCTTTGAAACAATGTGTCATTCACATTCGCTTGATTCGGCGATGTTAGTCTTACCGTTCCTATTAGTGCTGTATTGCCAAACAGTCGAATGGTGTTTCCATGTCAACGGCAGGTTAGATGGATACGCCGTACTCGGCGAATATTTACGATTTGCACGAGATACGAGAGAGAATTGTCAGAACATGTGCTTCGATAAGTACCGAAGTGATAAGAAATACCACTCAATCCGAGATAAGAAGATTGCAGCACTGCATTGATACCAATGGTCATCACTTCGAATACCTTCCGTAAACGGACGTTTATGCCAGCTGTGTGGCCTTCGTTGACTTTCGAAGACGTTATTGCTACACGTCCTTGGATTCGTCTGAATAGCCGGTATCCGAGAATAAGTACCTAACTATAGCATCCCATTAAAAAAAGTTGACATTCATATCACTGAAGCGGCGCCTCTAGCAACAAAAAACAAACGTCATATTATGGCCCCTGTTGTCTCATGCAACATTTGTCCCACAAACTTTCCAGCTACTATCATACTTTCGGAGTTATTCTAGGTGGCAGTACTTACTGACTCACCCTGTATTTTATGTACATGTCCTTTCCAACATCTTATTTTATATTCTTTGATTTGCACGGAATATTTCTTTTAGTAATGTGAATATACTAACACTTATTCGCTGTTTATTCCGCCTGGTGTACATGGTTAATGGCGCATACGCATCAGGAGTTGTTTTTCTCGTACCCACGCTCTCTGTCTCAATCGGCTTGTAAATACTAACAGGGTCTGTTATTGTAAGTGCTTATTATAACTGATGTGCCAAGCCCTCGATTTAGGGGCCTTTATTTTTACATATGGACATACAGACCGCAGCCGATAAACGTCATGTGAAGACGGATTTTACTGAGTGAATTGCTTATGTGAAGTTGTAAGTACTACTTGCCGTATGTTAACATATACTGTGTCGTTAGTGATATTTCTGCACTTGTTGTAGAGAGTAGCTTCTGCTAGAACGTAACATTGGTACATGGCGTTTTCATTATAAGTTATCGTAATGCATAAACTTTGTCCTTCTGAAGAAGACAGGTTTATCTCTGTCATGATCAAGGATAACTGAAAACCACAATTTCTAGCTACTGGTTGGCTATCCGTTATTACGTCATCGCTATAGTGCAGCCTAGTTCAAAATACGTAACGTTATTAATATCTGCTAATAAGCAATGTTTGTTTTTAGATGATGTTTTGATGGTTCAAAAATGGTTCAAATGGCTCTGAGCACTATGGGACTCAACTGCTGAGGTCATTAGTCCCCTAGAACTTAGAACTAGTTAAACCTAACTAACCTATTGACATCACAAACATCCATGCCCAAGGCAGGATTCGAACCTGCGACCGTAGCGGTCTTGCGGTTCCAGACTGCAGCGCCTTTAACCGCACGGCCACTTCGGCCGGCGATGTTTTGATGGATAGCATTGAAAATGAAATGTTCCGTCATCAGTCTTGACTTCCATATTTTCAAAACCAAGGACTTGGAAGAGCAGTTGAACGGGTTGGACAGTGTCTTAAAAGGAGGGTATAAGATGAACATCAACAAAAGCAAAACAAGGATAATGGAACGTAGTCGAGTTAAGTCGAGTGACGCTGAGGGAATTAGATTAGGATTGAGCCACTTAAAGTATTAAGGAGTTTTGCTATTTCGGGAGAAAAATAACTGATGATGGTCGAAGTAGAGAGGATATAAAATGTAGACTGGCAATGGCAAGGAAAGCGTTTCTGAAGAAGAAAAATTTGTTAACATCGAGTATAGATTTAAATGTCAGGAAGTCGTTTCTGAAAGTATTTGTATGGAGTGTAGCCATGTATGGAAGTGAAACGTGGACGATAAATAGTTTAGAGAAGAAGAGAATAGAAGCTTTCTAAATGTGGTGCTACAGAAGAATGCTGAAGATTAGATGTGTAGATCACATAACTAATGAGGTGGTATTGAATAGAATTGGGGAGAAGAGGGGTTTGTGGCACAACTAGACAAGAAGAAGGGATCGGTTGGTAGGGCATATTCTGGGGCATCAAGGGATCACCAATTTAGTACTGGAGGGCAGCGTGGAGGGTAAGAATCGTAGAGGGAGACCAAGAGATGAATACACTAAGGAGATTCAGAAGGATGTAGGCTGCAGTAGGCACTGGGAGATGAAGAAGCTTGCACAGGATAGAGTAGCATGGAGAGCTGCATCAAACCAGTCTCAGGACTGAAGACCACAACAACAACTACAGGTAGTGTATAGCAAAAAGCCAAAACATGTGTCTCTTTAATTTCAATATAGAATGTCCCTGCAAAACGTGATCAAAATCGGTGACCCACTTATCATACCCTCGTCTTGTTAGTAATGTAAGATAAAGTAGAGTGCGTAGTAAACGGTCTTAAACCACCAACAATTTTCTTTGAACAAATAACGCAGCAAACTTTCAGCATGAAATAATGCTGTGAACAAACGACGGTCTGCGATAACAGTACGCCACCTGAGAACGTGAAAGGGAGTCAGACGTTCGAGCTGTGAATGGGACCGACCGGCAGCATTTCGGGTGTGAGTGCGTTAGCTTACCACGGGCCCCGGCGCGTGGTACGGCATCCATTAGGCGGCAGCTGGCGCTAAACGGGAGCCGTTGCGGCCCAACTCCGGCCCACAAATCACGGCCGCAGCGCCGGCCGCCAGGAATGCGACGCGGCGCGTCCGGAACGCGCAGAGCCTCGCTGTGCCCTCCCTTCCCCCTTCAGCCCTGGCCGAAGCGCCGCCACCGCGTAGCGATGACAAACTGCCGCCGCCCACGCCTCGGCCGCCAGCTACCGGCTCCTGCGAAGCCCTAGGCACGACATTATCTCGATATGCAACAAGGTGGCATTCCGAGTACAGTGTCTGGAATATGAGGGCTATTATCGTCATCGGTTTTAAAGTTCTATCAGCAGCCACGTTTACACGCTAAACTGTGGAAACTGAGGCCTGTCTATTACAGAAAAACTACTAGCGAGGAACGCCGGCCGGCTAGCCGCTTCCGTGCAGCTTCCCGAGTGGGAAGGCGTGCCGGTCCGCGGCACGAATCCGCCTGGTGGATTAGTGTCGAGGTCCGGTGTGCCGGCCAGCCTGTGGATGGTTTTTAAGGCGTTTTCCATTTGCCTCGGTGAATGTGGGCTGGTTCCCCTTATCCCGCCTCAGTTACACTATGTCGGCGATTGCTGCGCAAACACTGTCTCTACGCACGTGTACACCATGATTACTCTGCCACGCAAACATTAGGCGTTGTCCGCAGCTCGTGGCCGTGCGGTAGCGTTGTCGCTTCCCACGCCCGGGTTCGCGGGTTCGATTCCCGGCGGGGTCAGGGATTTTCGCTGCCTCGTGATGACTGGGTGTTGTGTGCTGTCCTTAGGTTAGTTAGGTTTAAGTAGTTCTAAGTTCTAGGGGACTGATGACCATAGATGTTAAGTCCCATAGTGCTCAGAGCCATTAGGGTTTACACTCGTCTGGTATGAGACGTTCCCAGGGGGGGGGGGGGCGGTATGAGACGTTCCGGGGGGAGGGGAGGTGGGGTTCCATTGGGGGGCCGAACCACACAATAACCGTGGGCTAGGTGTGCGGCGGCGGTGGGATGTGTGGACTGCTGTAGTCTGTTGTGGGGTTGTGAACTACTGAGGGCTACTGCGGGAAAGAAGCCTCTCCATCATTCCTAGGTTCCCTGGTACAATACACACACACTAGCGAGGAAACAAGGAAGATTATCCGCCAGTCGCCACGTCCTGATTTTAGAGACACAGGGAACTACTCCATCCACTGTCCGCACAGAGGACTTGCAAGTGACGTCAGTACCTGCTGTGTATTAATATGAAAGCCACTAAAAAACGTTTCCGGAGTAAGTATATGGCTCTTGATTTATTTATTTATTTAGTGTATGGCTCATAACATCATCTACATCTCCATGATTACTCTGCAATTCACTTTTAAGTGCTTGGCAGAGGGTTCATCGAACGACAATCATACTATCTCTCTACCATTCTACTTCCGAACAGCGCGCGGGAAAAACGAACACCTAAACCTTTCTCTTCGAGCTCTGGTTTCTATTATTTTATTTTGATGATCATTCCTACCTATGTAGGTTGGTCTCAACAAAATATTTTCGCATTCGTAAGAGAAACTTGGTGACTGAAATTTCGTAAATAGATCTCGCTGCGACGAAAAACGTCTTTGCTTTAATGACTTCCATCCCAACTTGCGTATCGTATCTGCCACACTCTCTCCCCTATTACGTGATAATACAAAACGAGCTGCCTCTTTTTGCACCCTTTCATTGTCCTCCATCAATCCCATCTGGTAAAGATCCCACACCGCGTAGCCATAGTCTAACAGAGGACGAACGAGTGTAGTGTAAGTTGTCTCTTTTTGGACTTGTTGCATCTTCTAAGTGCCCTGTCAATGAAACGCAACCTTTGGCTCGCCTTCCCCACAATATTATCTATGTGGTCTTTCCAACTGAAGTTGTTTGTAATTTTAACACCCAGGTACTTAGTTGAATTGACAGTTAATATTACAGTAACAACACGATTTAAAAAAAATCACATATGTATAAACAGAACAATAAATAACAGTTTGTATATAAGGACACCACCAATTTACACTCACAGAAGAGCAATCACAAACAAACGTCCAGCTTAGATAATATACAGTCAATTGCCTCTTGGGTCGCCATTAGGAAATCCTTTGGGTCACCCTCATATGCCCTTAGTGGGCATTCCTGCGCAATGTGTTTGACCGTCTGTCTCTCAGCGCCACAGTGGCAAGCGGCCAAAGGAAGTTTACCCCATCGTAGCTCTGCAGCCGTTCGGGCTTAGCGGCTGAAAGCTGTCAAAAGCACTGTCGCGTCTCAGGGATATCCTTAAGATGACTCGACTGTAGTAGTGTCTTAGCGGTAAAGAATTGAAACTCCATCGTGAAGCGGAATTTTTTCACACATCTCAGTGTTTATGACGTCATATGTCTCCAATTATATTTCGTACATTGATATATTTATGTAGGTACATTCAGTTGCATGTGTGGATACTGTGTGCGAAATATGTTGTGATTACAGTTAGTAATAAAGAATCAATAAATTTAAACTTCATGCATGATGCCATAGGTTTTCATATATCTCAATCATTATGGCGTCATATCTCGTGATCTATGTGTTACACAATCATATTGTTTGGCAGGCACATTCAGCATCATATGTGGGTGCTGTCTGAGACATTTAGTACGAGTAGAGGCACATGCACAGAAGTAATAAATTGAAATGTGGACTGCTGTAGCCTGTTGTGGGTTTGTGAACCACTGAGGGCTACTGTGGGGACGAAGCCTCTCCGTCAGTCCTAGGTCCCTGGTACAATACACACACACTAACGAGGAAAGAAGGAAGGCAGTTTTTCATACATTTGACTGTTTAAGATGTCTCAGCTCCTGAACAACTATAGGGAGACGGTTTTTACCCCCCACAGCGATTGTTGCTTGACAATAAGGGATGTGTGTACCAAGTTTGGCTGAAATCGATCGGTTTAGGAGGAAGTGTGGAAAACACACACACACACACACACCATTTTTATAATACGTATGCATTGCTTTTTATTCTGTAGAAGCTGTGGTGAGAAAAAAATGGTGATAGCCACAATCGGCAATCATGAGTCACATGTAGATGTGTTTGTACATCTTACTCATGATTTCCGATTGTGGTTTTTACGAATGTACGGGCTGTATTATAGGTCAGAACTTACGATGAGGTCGATGGCTTGATAATGGACGTAATATTCGAAAATTTTCGCTGCAAGTAAAGCTTCTTTCTCAACTCATTTCTGTCGCAACTACAAATAATCCGTATTTAAATTGGATGATGGTGGGACATCAGGTGGTATAATTCTTATTAAAAATGAAACTCCTCCAGCTGTACTTAAGATTTCATATTTATTTGGCTGCTAGTCTCGACGTTGCGTCAAAGCCACCTTCAGGCCCGTACACTTTGATGCTATCAATTGTGTGTGGCTGAGTGCTAGAAATCCGCGGTGAGACCAATACGTGCTCTACATAATAGTTTTAAACACCATGTTGTCAACGGACAGACGGCACTCAAAAAGCATGTAGTGCAAAGTTTCCTCCAAATTAAAAATAAATTTGTGGGGGTGTTCGTGTTTGCTCAGTGTGTACACGGGGTCACGTGGATTGGGGTTAAAGAGCAGTACTAAAGTTGTAATGCGTATTTTCAATTCGGTGTGGCACCAAACCCCTCCATGCCGGCTTCACAACCTGCATTTTCCTGCGGAATCCAGCAGTGGAGGCTGTAGTGCTGCAGAAGCGGCATAGCACAAGCACCCAGTCAACCGCAACGCCAACTTGAATTACGACCTGTTGTGGCTCGGCGCAGCGCCGCTTTCGTTGTCTACGAAAGCGTCAAAGATACCCTGACATTAAAAACCAGGCCAAGCAACTAGACCATGTACCATTGCTAATGGTATAAAAGCATACAGTTGAAAGTAGAAATTACTAGAACCAAAGGATCTTCGGAAACACAGGCTCTAAAATGCATACCGTAAGAGGTATAAGCACTTCCTCGTCTTCGTTATTGTAAGATAAATCTTTTCCACTACAAAATTTTTGATTTCCATATATTGGGAGGAATGGACCAAAAGAAATTTTCTAATAAATATGCGCTCTAAAACGTGTGCCTTCCTCAGCCGTCTCAGTCACAGTTACACAAAAAATGTTTTAAATTTTTCCAGAAAATTGACCTTTAATATCATAGTAGGAAATGCAATAAGAAATTCAGTAAGAACTTGGCAAAACACAAATCGTTTTTTTAAGGAAGTGATTTGATGGTATAATATAATGTAAAAATTTTTGGCGAAATTAACTTTTTACTATCGTACTAAGCAAGGAATACACGAAGAAAGTAAAAAAAAAAGCGAACAGTCAATTGTTTTAAGGAGGTGGTTTCGCTTTGGAATCGCAGGAACATGTAGTTTTTAAACACCGATGATGTTATAGAATATATTTGAAAGCACTTTCGGATTATTCTGAGACACAGTCCCACATCTCGAAACTTCCACGAAGTCATAATACCTAAAACAAATTATAGTCGTAAACTGAGAATCAGTGACACTGACAAGTACTTTTTTTATTTCTTGATTGTGTTTGCTTTCGGACACTTGCGTCAATTTTCAAACCATCCTACAAAGAAAATTACAATTGACCTGACAATTTTATACAAACGAGGCATAAATTTGATATACAATTGCAATATATATATATATATATATATATATATATATATATATATATATATATATATATACACTCCTGGAAATTGAAATAAGAACACCGTGAATTCATTTTCCCAGGCAGGGGAAACTTTATTGACACATTCCTGGGGTCAGATACATCACATGATCACACTGACAGAACCACAGGCACATAGACACAGGCAACAGAGCATGCACAATGTCGGCACTAGTACAGTGTATATCCACCTTTCGCAGCAATGCAGGCTGCTATTCACCCATGGAGACGATCGTAGAGATGCTGGATGTAGTCCTGTGGAACGGCTTGCCATGCCATTTCCACCTGGCGCCTCAGTTGGACCAGCGTTCGTGCTGGACGTGCAGACCGCGTGAGACGACGCTTCATCCAGTCCCAAACATGCTCAATGGGGGACAGATCCGGAGATCTTGCTGGCCAGGGTAGTTGACTTACACCTTCTAGAGCACGTTGGGTGGCACGGGATACATGCGGACGTGCATTGTCCTGTTGGAACAGCAAGTTCCCTTGCCGGTCTAGGAATGGTAGAACGATGGGTTCGATGACGGTTTGGATGTACCGTGCACTATTCAGTGTCCCCTCGACGATCACCAGTGGTGTACGACCAGTGTAGGAGATCGCTCCCCACACCATGATGCCGGGTGTTGGCCCTGTGTGCCTCGGTCGTATGCAGTCCTGATTGTGGCGCTCACCTGCACGGCGCCAAACACGCATACGACCATCATTGGCACCAAGGCAGAAGCGACTCTCATCGCTGAAGACGACACGTCTCCATTCGTCCCTCCATTCACGCCTGTCGCGACACCACTGGAGGCGGGCTGCACGATGTTGGGGCGTGAGCGGAAGACGGTCTAACGGTGTGCGGGACCGTAGCCCAGCTTCATGGAGACGGTTGCGAATGGTCCTCGCCGATACCCCAGGAGCAACAGTGTCCCTAATTTGCTGGGAAGTGGCGGTGCGGTCCCCTACGGCACTGCGTAGGATCCTACGGTCTTGGCGCGCATCCGTGCGTCGCTGCGGTCCGGTCCCAGGTCGACGGGCACGTGCACCTTCCGCCGACCACTGGCGACAACATCGATGTACTGTGGAGACCTCACGTGTTGAGCAATTCGGCGGTACGTCCACCCGGCCTCCCGCATGCCCACTATACGCCCTCGCTCAAAGGCCGTCAACTGCACATACGGTTCACGTCCACGCTGTCGCGGCATGCTACCAGTGTTAAAGACTGCGATGGAGCTCCGTATGCCACGGCAAACTGGCTGACACTGACGGCGGCGGTGCACAAATGCTGCGCAGCTAGCGCCATTCGACGGCCAACACCGCGGTTCCTGGTGTGTCCTCTGTGCCGTGCGTGTGATCATTGCTTGTACAGCCCTCTCGCAGTGTCCGGAGCAAGTATGGTGGGTCTGACACACCGGTGTCAATGTGTTCTTTTTTCCATTTCCAGGAGTGTGTATATATATATATATATATATATATATATATATATATATATATATATATATGAATGGTAACTGAATTTGTCATAGTTATTTACTTTTACGAGTTTCCTTGCTAATTATATAACGCGTCGTAAATGACAAATAGAGGCGATAGCCTATGTGCAAAAGCTGCTCCTCCAGTGATGATCAAAGCGGCACTATGGCCGACTAAGCGCAGTAAGGCTCAAATGGCTCTGAGCACTATGGGAATTAACTTATGAGGTCATCAGTTTCCTAAAACTTAGAACTACTTAAACCTAACTAACCTAAGGACATCACACACATCCATGCTCTAGGCAGCACTTGAGCCTGCGACCGTGGCGGTCGCGCGGTTCCAGACTGTAGCGCCTAGAACGGCTCGGCCACCGCGGCCGGCACAGCAGTAAGTAGACCACATATAATCGACATTAGAGCACTGGTGTCCAGACATACCAGTGGTCACCAGGTGTAACTAAAGGCCACTGACAGTGGCGCGCGTCGCAGATACAATTTTTGCTGACTAAACAAGACATTCCTTTTGTTTTCATTACCGTAATATAGGTTTAAAAACCCTACGAGGCCAAAAGTTATTTTGCAAGGACCACTCATTGGCTTTCATTGGGTCAGATTACACAAAATAGCTAAGCCTTACGTCATGACATGACGTTACCTGCAGAAGACACTACAGTTGTGTGAGCTACGCTCAGTAGTTATAAAGGTATGGATTAGATATAATCTATGTACAGTCCCCAAAATGGTTAGAAGTCTGTATTACAACTCAAGACCTAAAAGTGCCGCATCAACCGGTCCAAATATTTATTAATCTTACAGTTTACAGGATGACTGTCCCCTAGGGAGACCGCCATCTGGTTTCTGTACAAATTGTAAATAGCTTTTCGCTCCCTGTATTTTACCCCTGCCACCTTCAGAATTTGAATGAGATTATTCCAGTCAACATTGTCAAAAGCTTTCTCTAAGTCTACAAATGCTAGAAACGCAGGTTTGCCTTTCCTTAATCTGTCTTCTAAGATAAGTCGTAAGGTCAGTATTGCCTCACGTGTTCCAACATTTCTACGGAATCCAAACTGATCTTCCCCGAGGTCGACCTCTACGTTTTTCCATTCGTCTGTAAAGAATTTTTATTAGTATTTTGCAGCTGTGACTTATTAAGTTTCCACATCTGCTGTCTTTGAGTTTGGAATTATTATATTCTTCTTGAAGTCTGAGGGTATTTCGCCTGCCTTATACATCTTGCTTACCAGACGGTAGAAATGTTGTTAAAACCGAGAAAATGAGAGAAAAGAGATAAAAAGCAGTCTAGATCAAATCGCACTCTCTCCCCCAAACGCACCCATCATCATCTGCACAATCACACTGGATTACACCAAGGAGAAGGGGTTTAAAATAGTTCTGATAGGAAAAAGTAAGTAAAACATGAAGAAAATTAAATTAGAATCATAGCAATATGTGGCTGACTAATGACTTATAGAAAAACATGGATGAAACACAGTCTAGCCAAGTGTGGGGAACTGTGAACCGTACGCCACAAGCACGACATACTGGAGGGTCCTCTCAGCGGATCAAGAAACCACGTGTCATAGGTCTGTGCCTTATGCGTAGACAGTAAGGAGAACTTTGCCTGCCTGCGTGGCTGAAAGGAGGTACGCCACGGCCGCGTTGTGGACTTCATTAGGCGCAGTTTTTTGTCTGCAATTTCCAGCGACTCGCATTCCCATCGATGTATGACTCTGTAACACAACAGTGAGAACATAGCATGCAGAGACATGGCATACTGTTGTATTCGAGGATCATGACACTCCGCCGTTTTTGTTATCAAGTAACGTCTACATCAATTACTTTAGTTTAAATGTGATCTACAAGTAATTACTGATGTTTGATATTAACATGAAAAGGATTCCGTAGACAGGGAAAGAACCTGTTCTTGGGCAACAACTTCTATAATGACCAAAAGCCTTTAATGATCTCCAAGCACATGTGTTCCATCAGGGGTATGAAGAAAATGATAGTAATAATGACGGTAATAATCGGATTATACAGTAACTTCACACTTCAAAGTGGGTTTTCTCGAAATAAGAAATTTCCTGAATTAGTGAAAATTTCAAAATGGCTTCACATCGACACTATGATGCCTAGAAGAGTCTTTACATCCTGCTGACATGAGAATAGCATAATCTCCACTTCAGAAGCTTCTTCTACTTAACCATTTAATAGACTCGCATTATTTCCTCCGTAACTAATTTTGTAAGCTAAGCACATCATCCGTTACTGCACACTCCCGCGGCTGGGAAAAATGGTCACAATGGTCTGGTGGAACGAGCTATCACAAATGCAATGCTTGGGTTCAGGCATTTACTTTTAAGAGGCACAAACACATTTACTTTACCTCTTGTAACCTCAAGAGAAAGATGTTATAATCCAGAATGCGCATTGAACGTCATCTTCCTACATTTCCAACTGGGCAGTGCCGGTGTACGTTGGGAAATGACATAGGTGGAGGTCATGGTAAACAGAAATACTGTCGCCAGTAAACTTCCTTACATTACAAAATTTTATTTTATTTGATGAACCGATAGCCATTTAAAGGAAAACGGCTATTATTTTACTTGTACTTGATTGAACTAGAGACGTTGAAAAACTTGGTGCTGGACTGTGATTCGAATTCGTATCTCCTCTTTCGAGGATCTGAATCTCTCGAAACTGTATAGTTCAATCATTTCGTTCCTTTTCCCAAGACTGCAATCTTCTCTAGGTCTCATCCAAAGGTAAGTTTAAGGGTCTATAACCGCTCGGCCACCAGCGGCCGGCTTGATACTTCTGAATGGAGGTATATCACACATCTTTCGTGGTTAATTAACAAGGATGAAGCGGCCTTAATAGGAGTCCCGGTTTATTACAAAAACTGTTTTTTATTTTCAAAGTTTAGAATTTGTTACTGATACTGGCAAAAATTTCGGTAATTCATGACTCTTCATGACTAGTCAGCAATATGACAGGATTAGATTAGATTAGATTAATACTTGTTCCATAGATCATGAATACGACGTTTCGTAATGATGTGGAACGTGTCATTTTAATGAAAGATTTCTTTACATACCAGTATTCCGTTTCTTTACAACAATTTTCTAGACTCTCTCTCATTCTTTATTATTTTTATCTCTCTATCTCTCTCTCTTTCTCTCTCGCTCTCTTGTTCTCTTCTCTCTCTCTCTCTCTCTCTCTCTCTCTCTCTCTCACGCACACACACACACACACGTCTCTATGTATTTTTATTTATTTATTGTGCTCGACTATCGGCGAGCCACGGAAACGTCCGGGAACGAGTTTCTCAATTTCGAGTACATTTACGAAAGAAATATAAAAACAACTATAAGAGTTACTGATTTATTATGCTTACTTAGCAGTCAGTTCTGAGTATTATTAGTAACTTCACTCCAGTCCCTAAACCTAGTTACAGATATGCGAATCAGGAGCATTACGTATTTCAAGCCGGCCGTTCTGGCCGAGCGGTTCTACGCGCTACAGTCTGCAACCGCGCGACCACTACGGTCGCTGGTTCGAATCCTGCCTCGGGCAAGGATGTGTGTGATGTCCTTAGGTTAGTTAGGTTAAAGTAGTTCCAAGTTCTAGGGGACTGATGACCGCAGATGTTAAGTCCCATAGTGCTCAGAGCCATTTGAATCATTTTTACGTATTTCAGGCTGTAGCAGCCGCGTCTTTGAGACGCCAGCTATGGTCACTTCCCTGCCCGCTGTAGGATCAAATCGGTTCGTCTTCTTCCTGCCGGTTCTGTAACTGAGAATTGGCAACAAGATAAGATATATTTGGCAACACTGTGGTCGACGAGTTACTTCCTGGAGTGCACCGAATTAAGCCTCAAACTTCACTTGATTTTTCGTGTCATTTTCATTGAATAATCTGAGTTATTATCGCTTGAGGTGTAACAGAAGATTGTAAATTTACGGTTTTCGGCCCAGTAAAGTAGTTGCCCGTGGAAATCGCAACTAATCTCGTCCTTGAAATAGCGGTTTACGAGTTCTAGCCCCTATTGGCCTTGTGAGTGGAATGCACGACACGTAGTTCTACGATAGCTCTGTGGTGATGGGCTGGCCGGTGGAAAAACGTCTGTTATGGTTCGCGGTTCCAGTCTCGATGACACGAACGTTTTTATCCCTTCCGTGAAAGAGCTACAAGCAGTCAGATCAAACATCGGTAGGCAAATCACAAGAAAATACTTTCAGCTCATAGTGCAATGGTGAAAAACTTACAATGCTGCACTACAGGTAACTCCTCTTTCCGTTGCTGACAAGCAAATTTTGGGTTTCAACGAACACATAACTTTATTTATGAAATGCCACATTTGCATACCCATTGAGAATACAAAAAATGGTTCAAATGGCTCTGAGCACTATGAGACTTAACTACTGAGGTCATCAGTCCCCCAGCATTTTACAAATTCGTGCCGATAGGGGCACGCTTGTGTACAGATACTCAGTTTGATTAAAACAGACTTTCGTCGTAAGGTTATCGTGGGTAGTTTTATTTCATTTCTTATAATACAGTGCACAATTTTCGTAATGTTTCTTTTTGTGTTGTTAAAACAATACTAAACATGAGAGAGAAATTAATCATCAACGATATATGCAAATCCTCTGATGTTATCTATAACAGTCTGACAATGCACATGCAGTTTATCGATGACATGCATGTAGAATACTTGTTCTGAGTTAAAGCTGACAAACAAGGTTTGAAGAAGAATAAAATGCTACTGCCACACGACAGCTAATGTAGAAAACCCTTTTTGCACGATGCGCTCTCCCCGTACACAATACAAAAGCTTCGAGATGCATCTGCTGCCTGGCCGTCCATTAAACCTGAAAAGAACAAAATGTCGCAGAAGTTAGCCCTTTTTCCACATGCAACTATTTTGGGTTGAGAAGTGAAGGGACTTATGTTCAGAGTTCCAGATTCATAACTTCAGCAGACAGAAGAATTGCGTTTTAAAAAATGAAGCAGAGAATATAAACGAACTCACGATATCTTATCTACAGAGCACAAAGCTTCCCACCACGCTACCAGGTAATACGTAGTTACAGTACTCCCAGAAGTCAACAACAATTCCTCTAGAGCTTTCGCTTTCCACAGTGCTGTTATATAATGCATACGGCCAGATCTAGACTTCTGAGAGACAGACAGTTACAGCTTTTCTTTCCACTGCATGACGTTTTCAACAAACAGATAGGGCAATAGAATATCTCAAGTGGAAAGGAACACTTTCTATTTAAATTTCTGCATCCTACATTGTCGGCAGTTTTGTGTAGGTGGCAGATATGTGATTTAATTTCGCTGATTACAAAACACAGTCGAATCTATGCATTGGGTGGGTAGCCGAGGCAGCTAGTTCATGGCGATTCGGTCAACCAAGTAAATGAAAGTACTGAACATGCAGACAACCACTACAGAGAGCCTGTGTGTCAGAAGTTTCATCCAGTGTGGCGCAACGGCGTTATGCTACGAAAATGAGTGACAGAGAGGAGTATTTGGTGGTCTGTTGCTTTGATGATAGTCTCATATTCTCATTGTGTGGGTTCGATGCCATTTTCTGCCCATGAATATTGATAGGGAGAGGCAGATTCTATTCTCACCTGGCTTCGCCAAGTCTAGAACGTATAGTAGCATTGTGGTTTTAAATTCACATTAAACACGATATTCCTTCTCTACCAAGTAGACGTTAGGTTGAACTGCAATAATGTCAGGTGTGGCGACATGCAGGAACTCTATCACCAGTAGCCTTTCTTATAGTACTTATTTATTTCTAGTGACGAAACAAACGCTATGTAGTGTCACAGGACACTTATTCCATCTTTTATTCGAGCTTCTGTACGACGATAACATTGGTTCTGAACTGGGAATGCAACTCAGATCGCCCTTAACGTGGAATTTGATCCCTTCGTGACAATACAGCTTGACTACAATTTGTTGTTTGTTCAAAACTGCAGATTCCTCAACATCTCCACATACTGCTTGTGAATCGGTTAGAATCCTGGCCTGGAGCCGGCCGCGGTGGCCGTTCGGTTCTGGCGCTGCAGTCCGGAACCACGAGGCTGCTACGGTCGCAGGTTTGAATCCTGCCTCGGGCATGGGTGTGTGTGATGTCCTTAGGTTAGGTTAGGTTTAAGTAGTTCTAAGTTCTAGGGGACTTATGACCTAAGATGTTGAGTCCCATAGCGCTCAGAGCCATTTGAACCATTTGACCCTGGCCTGGAACTAAAGTTTTCATTATGTATTATCAAGCTCTAGCGTGAGAACACCTATCTGCTGGTGGATAATAGTTTTAATTTTTGATGCATTTCCATTCGTTGTCAACACCTACGACATCTGACGTTTTTTACTCCCAGTGAGACACAGAACTACTTGAGAGACCACTGTAAGTTCAAGGATGTTATTCCGAGCTGGAACTATTTGAGAGATCACTGTAAGTTCAAGGATGTTATCCGAGCTGCTGGTGAAATAAAATTTGGTAGCTGACGTCTGTTTGTGTGTAGAAACGATATGTGTGGGGTTCGATTCCCAATCAGCACTGGACACTTCGTCACATTATTTCTAGTTCAAACATGCTCACATGTCGCTGCAGGTGTAACAAACCCACATTTAAAGTTAGTTTTCTCTATAATATAACAGCGATAGGTGCCGGTTGGAGTCCTGGGAAGGAAAAAATTAATGTTTCGTCTCGTCCTTTCAGTTAAAACACCTAGCTACTGCCGAGAAAATCCGGTATGTCAACAGTTGATTGTGCTTCTATATCAATCCGATTAGGTTCTGGGTTCGAATCCATGTCCAGCACAAAGCTTTACCTCACGGCATTTCAAGTAAGTTACTTGTCAAGAAGCAATATTTAACATCACTCGTAGTTCGCTAACAGGTACAATTGATGCTGGGTAGGAATTCGTGTGCGGTAAAAAATGTTTATTTGCTAACTGATACTGTCTAAAGTCGAGGTATATCAATCTGTGTATGCCTAGTCAGGAATGACTGTTAGTTTCCGTCAGTCACGAAATCTTAGTCTGCATGACCTGGATTTGAATACATATGCAGAACGCGAAGTTTCGTCGTGTCATTTGAAGCTTATACATATTCTCAACTAGCTGCTCGTGAATAACTTAAATTTTTAATGTCTTTTTGTGTTAAATAACAAGTGCGGTATGTTACTTCGTAGAGGGAATCATGAATACGACGAACATACTACGTGCATTACCTATCTGACGTAATAATGAGAGTGGTAACATTTCAAGTATGTCATTTATTGCAATAAATGTGGGCTTACAAGCCTAAGGACAGTCTTATCTCTGATAAGGTGTTCCCTGATATTTCTGGTATCGTAGTATTACTTTCCATCTTGAGCTATTGCGATACAGGACAGTGTTTTCTAGTGGTGACTTGTTGGAACCAATTTCAATAGTCAAACGACAGTACCAAGGAGCGATTAGGGGACCAGCTAGACAGATGCGTTATGTGGGTTGCATGCGAATCAGGCGAAATGCAATTCAGGTCGTTCGGATACTTTTGATCATGACTGTAC
Source organism: Schistocerca americana (assembly GCF_021461395.2). Classification (NCBI taxonomy): domain Eukaryota; kingdom Metazoa; phylum Arthropoda; class Insecta; order Orthoptera; family Acrididae; genus Schistocerca; species Schistocerca americana. The sequence continues at coordinate 293,449,361 of NC_060125.1, forward strand.
ATTCTGAGAAATTTCTTCCTCAAATTAAGGCCCCATACTGTGCTGTGCTACTAACGTACATTCTGACAAATTTCTTCCTCAAATTAGGGCCTACGTTTGATACTAACAGATTTCTTTCGGCCAGGGATGTCCTCTTTGGCGGTGCTAGACTGGTTCTTATATACACCTTGCAACGTCCATTATTGGTTATATTGCTCCGTAGGTAGCAGAATATCTTGACTTCGTCTATCGTTTGACCCTCCTATTCCGATGTTAGCTTCTGGCTGTTCTCACTTCTGCTATTTTTCATTATTTTCGTCTTTGTTCGACTTACTCTCAATCCATATTCTGGGCAACAATCCTGTAATCGTTCTTCACGTTCACGGAGGATAGCCATGTCACCAGCAAATCTTATCATTGATAAACCTTCATCTCGAATTTTAATCACACTCTTGAAAGTTCCCTGAATTTTCGTCACTGTTTCTTCTAAATAGACGTTGACTAGTATGTTCTAAAGGCTATATCCTTGTGGTACACAATTTTTAATCCGATCACATTTTTCTTGGTCGACCAGAGTTATTGTTCTCCCTTGGGTTTTATGCATATTGTTTATTACCAGTCTTTTTCTATAGTTACTCCCTACCTTTTTCTCAGGATTTATAATATCTTGCACCATTTTACATCGTCGTAAGTTTTTCCAGGTTGACAAATACTATTAAAGTGTCTTGATTTTTCTTCAACATCGCTTTCATTATCTAGTTCAACGTCAGAATTGTTTTCAATTGTCCTTACCTTCCCTTAAGCCAAACTGATCCTCATCCTACAGATTCTCAATTTTCTTTTCCATTCTGCTGTATATCATTCCTGTCTTCAAGCTGGACGCGTGAGAAGTTAAGCTGATTGTGCGATGATTCTCGCACTTATCGGCTCTAGCTATCCTCATATTTCTGGTGATAATGTTTCTCGAATGTCTCATGGTACATTGCCAGTCTCAAACATTCTATACCCAATTATTTTAGAAATTCTGATGGAACTTTATCAGTTCCTTCTGCTTGATATGATGTTAAGTCTCCCAAAGCTGTTTTAGATTGTGACTCTAATACTGGATCCCCTACCTCCTTCCTGTCGACTCCTGTTTCTTCTTTATCACACCAGAGAAATCTTCCCAGTTCTTGAGGCCTTCAATATTGTCATTCCACCTATCCGCTCTCTCTCAACATCTTTGCAATTCCCTCTTTCATCGAAAACCTGAAGTAGTTCTTCTATTAACCACGGTTTCTTCATAGTTACATTGCTTTCTATCTATGTTATCATTTCCAACTTCTCTGTCTGCCCTCTTTAGAAATGTCCATTCCACATCACCTGAACTGCCTACTGAACTATTCAATGTCACAGTATCTACAGACTTACAGTTTTTCAAACGTATCTCTCTATTCATTAGTATTTACATATCGCACTTCTTTGTACTTTTATTCTTTCGGACTAGTCTCTTAAGCTTCAACCTATTTTTCATCATTAACAAATTGTGATCTGAGTCTGTATCTGCTCCTGGGTACGCCTTGCAATCCAATATCTGATTTTGAAGTCTCGGTCCAACCATTATGTGACTTGACTGAAATTTTCGTGTATCTCACGGCATTTTCCAAGTATACATCTTTCTCTTGTGTTTCCTGAAGAGAGTATTCTCTGTAAGCACTTGAAATTTGTTGCAGAACTCAATTAGTCTTTCTTCTCCCCCATTCATAATACCAGGCCCATATTTTTCCGTAACTATTTGTTCTATCTATGCAACCGCATTCAACCATCCAAGATTATTAGGCTTCAATCTCACTTTACGTACTGAAATACCCTTTCAACATCCTCATATACTTTATCTTTCTCTTCGTCTTCAGCTTCCGATATCAGCGTGTATACCTAAATTACCGTTGTGTTTATTTGATGTCGATTTTGACGAGAACCCCCGTATCACTAAAGTTCACAGTAGCTCGCTCTCTGTCCTACGTTCTTATTCATAACTAAACCTACTCCAGTCGTACTATTTTCTGCAGCTGTTGACATTATTCAGTAGCCGACTGACAGGTAATCTATGTCTTCTTTCCATTTTACTTCACTGACTACCACTACATCTAGAATGAGTCTTCACAATTTTATAGTTTGCCTACCACGTTCAAGCTTATTACTTTTTGCATTCCTCGCTCCGACTCGGACCACGTTATTATTTCGTTGGTTATTCAAATTTTTCCTCATGACCACCTCCCCCTTGCCACTCTCCTCCCAGATATCAGCACACGGAATTAGTCCGGCATCTTTTGACAGTGGAGAGGTCATCATGACACTTTTCAGTTGCAAGCCACATGTTCTGTGGATACACGTTATCTGTCTTTATTGCAGTGGTTTCCAGTGTCTTCTGCATCCTAATGCGGTTGGTCATTGCTGATTCTTCCGCTTTTCAATGGTAGTTTCCCACTCCAAGGGTAAGAGAGAGCCTTGAAAGTCTGTTCACTCATCCGCCCTCTTTGAAAGTGCCGTTGGCGGAAGCAGGGCGACTTGTCATGTTGGCAGGATTTGACCACCGTTGCTGATGACTTTTGTTCAGAATTTAAGCGTTTGGGAGGTACGAACCGGAAACCCATGTCCAGGACGTCATGATTATTAATGAAAGGCGAATCCCTACACCACAGGAGATTTATTTCACACATGTTATTAAGGTTTTCGCTGTTCTTTTGCTGTTATTGAGTGGAGACTCACAGTCAGTGTGAATAGTTTGCATAAAAACTTGGTGATGAATCACTCTGAGATTCAGTCAAAAGAACAATTGCAGCAGAACTCATTGACGCTAAAATGACAGTTTTTATATTTTACACTCTAATGAAAACAGTAACCAGGCAATTGCCGGGATGGTTCCTTTGAAATCCGATGAGACCAATGACCTCGCTGTTTGGCCTCTTCCCCCAAACAATCCAATCAAGTAGTCAAAGCTAGCTAAGATGATGACTCGTTGGCTCTGTCGTTTAATTAAACGTGAAATCTCCCACTTTCTGATTTGCCAGTGTAATAATCTTTATTTTCCATTCATTTCGGGTTTTTAATTTTGAGACACACAACATAAAAAGAGCTAATGGTGTGTATTATTGTTATCATGAAGTAAGAAATGTCCTACTAAAGTGAGCATCCTACTACACCATTACATTCAAAGCATTGTCTCAAAACCATGGTTCAGCGATGCAAACAAAGGCTAAAATCTCAATCATATGGCTATAACAATGTTATTGTTCTTAATAGAAAGTGAGAAATGTGTCAAAATCTACCAGATTTCCCTATTAGAAGGCATTTCTATCTACCATCTTACCATGACCTTTGCTATAGCGAAAACAAAGTTGCAAATGTGCCATTGAGTACTTATTCCAGATCTGTATACTCGTATGTCTTGAAAGTCTCTTCGGGTTTGCTGCTGGATTCTAAAATCAACTTGACTCGATATTTCGGCGATCCAACTGGTCGCCATCTTCAGGAAAATGCTCATTTTGCTAATAAGTCCCGCTGAGAATATCGAGTCAAGTTAATTTTGGGATCCTGCAGCAAACCCGAAGAGACTTTCAAGACTTATTACGCCGGGAAAGACTACGTAATCAAATACTCGTATGTCGCATGTTACTGAGCCCATGTGCCTTGGGCGCTTTAAACTTTGTGCTGAAGAAACAAGCGAATTTCAGATTTTTACACATGGTGGATCCCTTTATATGAAAAGGTCTGCACATCATCCGAAACTATAACTAGTCAAGAGGAAAACTTATCATTTGTTTCCAAAAGTTTCCATACTTTGCCTACAGCACAGAAAAGAAAGGGGATTTTCTGCGGTCTATATCACAGGACGTGAAGTCCATATATTTACAGTAGTGAAAGCCGTGAGATTTTTTCCCAACAAGAGCACTGCGTTTGCTCAACAGAAGAGAGTTGTGAGGAAGTTCCCACGAACAAGAAGAAGAAATATGATATTGAGAAACTACGGCAGCGTAAATATTTGCGTTAGGTGGGCTCTGACATATTTTGTTTGTGTCGGATGCATACACACAGGGGCAGGAATAACATTCAGGAGCAAATTACACTGTTCCCCTTAACCTATTGGTATGTTATAGTATTCGACACGTTTTCATGCATGGCTTATAGTCCTTGTGTTGTTGCACAGAACAAGGTTATCAACCTAATGAAAGAAGAGATAAATGGACAAACAAAGCACCTCATTACATCATATGGATTCTTCACCCAACATATGAAGCTATCTGTACCCATATCAAGTAATTTAGTGTCAGCGAAATGAATTTTAGCAAACTCATAAAGGAATCGGTAGATGTGGAATTTGGACAGGTCTAGCAAGCACATCACCATAAACATGTGTCTCATGAACTGCACTGCAACCTTCACCATCTCCACAGCAACAAAGTTCTCCACTGAATATTGTGACCCATTGGAAATTTGGTCTATAGCGAAGCACTTTCTTATGCCATAACGTCCATATCATTTGTTTCTAATCAAGATTGTATGATGTTCACTCAAACTGTCCTTTGTTCTTCAAAAAATTGATTTATTCACTAATTTATAAAAAAATAATCTTTCTCAAAGTCACATGTTGTCGAAGCCCATAGTGTCATATTCAGATATATATATATATATATATATATATATATATATATATATATATATATATATATATTCCTTCAACCAGGGGGATAGCTTGAAGGAGATAGCCCATATGATTCCAAACAGCCTCATCTCCATCTGAGACACTGCTGGAGGTTACGATAGTGAATAATGTATTTCCACATGTTCCCCAGTGTTGTCTTGAACTTGAGGATGGAGCCTCCTCCTGGAACTAGTTGCTCTAGACGCAACTGCATATCGGCGTGCACATCATGCAAACTGTTGGAGTATGTGAGTTCTGCATCCAACACGTACCTCACAACAGAATCTGCCGCAAAACCCACGATTTTTTCACCAAACCCCTTGCATTTTTCTTCAGTCAGCCATCGAAATTCGCCAGTTTGGAGTGATTGTTGAATGGTGTGACTGTCTAGGTTATTGACATCCACGTATATGATATAACTTGAATCAAGGGATGCGCTTAGCGTTCTCGCTTCCCACGCCCGGGTTCCCGGGTTCGATTCCCGGCGGGGTCAGGGATTTTCTCTGCCTCGTGATGGCTGGGTGTTGTGTGCTGTCCTTAGGTTAGTTAGGTTTAAGTAGTTCTAAGTTCTAGGGGACTAATGACCACAGCAGTTGAGTCCCATAGTGCTCAGAGCCATTTGAAGGGATGCGCTGGACCTTTCAACCACACGTGGGTTATTTAGATTGGCGTGCTTATGGATACATTGACAAAGGTACCCATGAATCCTTCGCTCAAAGAAAAGGAACATGTCAGCGTTGGTCAACAGTTCGATGCTCAATTTCGTTTTCTTGAGGATAGTATCCCAAGACAACTCAGGTTCTGTGTAATAAAAGACGGGATCCAGAGAATATGTGGTCATGCATAGACAGAATTTTCTCAAACACATCCATGAGCAAGCGCACGTGTGTGTCTCTTCTAAAGTGGAGATTTTGTGTTCCTGCTAGATATTCACAGCATCTCATATTACTGCATCGTATAAGGTACTATCTGTAAGATTGCTTCAGAATGTAGTTATGCCGGGTAGCCAGGTTTTGTTGAGTTCTGCCGCATTATACAGATACTCATATGGAGAAACTCCTTTCTAGTCACAAGCTGAAACTTTTCCTCGTCGGAAAATGCAATTAGCACACTGACCTGACCGTTCTCCATCTCAAAATTAGCCAAGTACCCATCAAGATAGTAAGGGTCGTACCTACTTAAATCACGAAAGAATACGGGTATGTAATTTGGTGATTGACACTTCAAGCTGCTTGTGTTTTGGCCAGCACCACAGACATTTCCTATAACACGAGAGTTGTATCTACAAGGAATTTCTGCATTTTCCACAAAAATGACAGTCAACAGCATTCATGTACAAATCGTCAGTATCCTCTGATTTAGTCATGGGGATGTCGAAGCTGTAGAACTTTTCAATCTCCCATGAAAGTTTTTCAAGCTCAGTGAGAAGCCGACGCGCAGGATTATTCCCAGCGTAGGATTGTTATCGATTAAGGCTCGAATCATGGTACATTGTAAGTTGGAGCCCTCCCCCATATGGTACTTGTTTTTCTGCGAAGGTGATATGTGAGGCCGTAACGTTACCTTCACACTGGGTCACAGGAGCAAGAAGACATTCAAAGTCATAGTACACCATAAATGGGAAATGCTCCTGTTGGTGAGCACTTTATGAATTCGTTTTCTTCAGTAGGCTACTGTGCTGGGTCCTTGAAACCACAATCTGCTAGATGCTTTTGTAATAAATTGTCTGAGAAAGAGTCATTCAGGCATCTTAAGCAATTATGCTGTTTATCATTATGTTCACTCAATAGGGAAGCAAGGAGTCAGGACACATAATGATGTTTGTCTCCACTGGAGAACAGCAGCATGTTCACCTGCATGTTCCCACACTGGCATATTTTAAGAAATGGAGAGGTCTGACAACTGACTAACTTGCGTTTCTCCACGTTAGAAACATGAACTGATGTTCTGATATTCTACACCTGAAATTATGGTAGGTCCTGAATTTTGACACGGAACTTGATACTATATGAGTTATAACACTTATTAATGTCACGGTATGTATCATATCGGGATTTGTGCTGCAGATCTTTTGTGTAATTTCCTGTCAGCTATATCCTTAGGAAGTTCGATATAACTTGATCCACTGGTCATAGCTGTGCATATAGATGTCAAGGTGTATTACTGAGATGAGTGCTTTAGCTGATCCTCTAACTTCCATCTTGGAAAACCAGTGGAGTATAGCATTCAGCCTCCCCGTGTGAACCATGGACCTTGCCGTTGGTGGGGAGGCTTGCGTGCCTCAGCGATACAGATGGCCGTACTATAGGTGCAACCACAACGGAGGAGTATCTGTCGAGAGGCCAGACAAACGCGTGGTTCCTGAAGAGGGGCAGCAGCCTTTTCAGCAGTTGCAAGGGCTACAGTCTGGATGACTGACTGATCTGGCCTTGTAAGACTAAGCAAAATGGCCTTGCTGTGCTGGTACTGTGAACAGCTGAAAGCAAGTGAAAATTACAGCCGTAGTTATTGCCAAAGGCATGCAGCTTTACTGTATGGTTAAATGCTGATGGCGTCCTCTTCGGTAAAATATTCCGGAGGTAAAATAGTCCCCCATTCGGATCTCCGGGCTAGGACTACTCAAGAGGACGTCGTTATCAGCAGAAAGAAAACAGGCGTTCTAAGGATTGGAGCGTGGAATGTCAGATCCCTTAATCGGGCAGGTAGGTTAGAAAATTTTAAAAGGGAAATGGTTAGGTTAAAGTTAGATATAGTGGGAATTAGTGAAGTTCGGTGGCAGGAAGAACAAGACTTTTGGTCAGGCGAATACAGGATCATAAATACAAAATCAAATAGGGGTAATGCAGGAGTAGCTTTAATAATGAATAGGTAAAGTAGGAGTGCGGGAAAGCTACTACAAACAGCATATTGATTGCATTATTGTGCCAAAGATAGACACGAAGCCCACGCCTACTACAGCAGTACAGGTTTATATGCCAACTAGCTCTGCAGATGACGAAGAAATTGAAGAAATGTATGATGAAATCAAAGAAATTATTCAGACAGAGAAAGGAGATGAAAATTTAATAGTGATGGGTGACTGGAATTCGGTAGTAGGAAAAGGGAGAGAAGGAAACGTAGTAGGTGAATATGGATTGGGGCTAAGAAATGAAATAGGAAGCCGCATGGTAGAATTATGCACAGAGCACAACTTAATACTAACTAACACTTGGTCCAAGAATCATAAAAGAAAGCTGTATACATGGAAGAAGCCTGGAGATACTGACAGGTTTCAGATAGATTATGTAATGGTAAGACAGAGATTTAGGAACCAGATTTTAAATTGTAAGACATTTCCAGGGGCAGATGTGGAGTCTGACCACAATCTATTGGTTATCAAGTGTAGATTAAAACTGAAGAAACTGCAAAAAGGTGGGAATTTAAGGAGATGGGACCTGGATGAACTGAATAATCCAGAGGTTGTACAGAGTTTCAGGAAGAGCATAAGGGAACAACTGACAGGAATGGGGGAAAGAAATACAGTAGAAGAAGAATGGGTAGCTCTGAGGGATGAAGTAGTGAAGGCAGTATAGGATCAAGTAGGTAACAAGACAAGGGCTAGTAGAACTCCTTGGGTAACAGAATAAATATTGAATTTAACTGATGAAAGGAGAAAATATAAAAATGCAGTAAATGAAGCAGGAAAAAAGGAATACAAACGTCTAGAAAATGTGATTGACAGGAACTGCAAAATGGCTAAGCAGGGATGGCTAGAGGAGAAATGCAAAGATGTAGAGGCTTATCTCACTAGGGGTAAGGTAGATACTACCTACAGGAAAATTAAAGAGACACTTGGAGACAAGAGAACGACTTACATGAATATCAAGAGCTGAGATGGAAACTCAGTTCTAAGCAAAGAAGGGAAAGCAGAAAGGTGGAAGGAGTATATAGAGGGTCTATACAAGGGCGATGTACTTGAGGACTATATTATGCAAATGAAAGAGGATGTAGATGAAGATGAAATGGGAGATATGATATTACGTGAAGAGTTTGGCAGAGCACTGAAAGACCTAAGTCGAAACAAGGCCCCTGGAGTAGACAAGATTCCATTAGAACTGCTAATGACCTTGGGAGAGCCAGTCCTGACGAAACTCTACCATCTGGTGAGCAAGATGTATGAGACAGGCAAAATACCGTCAGACTTCAAGAAAAATATAATAATTCCAACCCCAAAGAAAGCAGGTGTTGACAGATGTGAAAATTACCCACCTACTAGTTTAATACGTCAAGCCTGCAAAATACTAACGCGAATTCTTTACAGACGAATGAAAAACTAGTAGAAGCTGACCTCGGGGAAGATCAGTATGGATTCCGTAGAAATATTGGAACACGTGAGGCAATACTGACCCTATGACTTATCTTAGAAGCTAGATTAAGGAAAGGCAAACCTACGTTTCTAGCATTTGTAGACTTAGAGAAAGCTTTTGACAATGTTGACTGGAATACTCTCTTTCAAATTCTGAAGGTGGCAGGGGTAAAATACAGGGAGAGAAAGGCTATTTACAGTCTGTACAGAAACCAGATGGCAGTTGTAAGAGTTGAGGGACATGAAAGGGAAGCAGTGGTTGGGAAGGGTGTGAGACAAGGTTGTAGCCTCTCCCCGATGTTATTCAATCTTTATATTGAACAAGCAGTAAAGGAAACAAAAGAAAAATTCGGAGTAGGTATTAAAATCCATGGAGAAGTAATAAAAACTTTGAGGTCTGCCGATGACATTGTAATTCTGCCAGAGATAGCAAAGGACTTGGAACACCAGTTGAACGGAATGGATAGTGTCTTGAAAGGAGGATATAAGATGAACATCAACAGAAGCAAAACGAGGATAATGGAATGTAGGCAGATTAAGTCGGGAGATTAGGGAATGAGACACTTAAAGTAGTAAAGAAGTTTCGCTATTTGGGGAGCAAAGCAACTGATGATGGTCGAAGTAGAGAGGATATAAAATGTAGACTGGAAATGGCAAGGAAAGCGTTTCTGAATAAGAGCAATTTGTTAACATCGAATACAGATTTATGTGTGAGGAAGTCATTTCTGAATGTATTTGTATTGAGTGTGGCCATGTATGGAAGTGAAAAATGGACGATAAATAGTTTGGACAAGAAGAGAATAGAAGCTTTTGAAATGTGGTGCCACAGAAGAATTCTGAAGATTAGATGGGTAGATCACATAACTAATGAGGATGTAATGAATAGGATTGGGGGGAAGAGAAGTTTGTGGCACAACTTGACTAGAAGAAGGGATCGGTTGGTAGGACATGTTCTGAGGCATCAAGGGATCACCAACTTAATATTGGAAGGCAGCGTGGAGGGTAAAAATCGTAGAGGGAGACCAAGAGATGAATACACTAAGCAGGTTCAAAAGGATGTAGGTTGCAGTAGGTACTGGGTGATGAAGAAGCTTGCACAGGATAGAGTAGCATGGAGAGCTGCATCAAACCAGTCTCAGGACTGAAGACCACAACAACAACAACATAGCATTCAGGGTGGACTCAAGATATCATTTAGCTATTTATGTGCTGTGTGATGTCACGCCATTTGGCCCCCAGAGATAGTCAAGCATTGTCTCTTAAATGACAGAGGCATGTATGGGTGCTGGGGGTGTGCCTGTTCGATGATGTACAGCACAGTGCAGCATTTAACGATGGGATACCATGGGACACTAAAAACCTTCAGGAGCACTTTTTCCAAAATAGGAAAGCACACGTTTAGAAACCCTACAGGATCACAGTACCCACCTGCTGCGTTCTCAACCCTGCGGAACGAGATTCGCTTCTCAAAGCTATCTGCAATCTCCAAGTATCCTAATAGCAGTATGACGTTTACTAATCTGATATGCTTCACTTAAAGGACAGGTGAGGGAGCTGCCGCTAGCCACGGGATTACTACTATTACTATAATAACAATCAGATGACGACAATGAGGCGGCTGCTGGCTGTGATGAGGAGCAGAAATTTGCATGTACGTTGCAGATTGGGTGAGAATGTCAGGGAGGAGGAGCAGCTGCAAACATGGTTGTTGCCACAACTGGAAACCAATGGCTCCTAGAGCTGCTGTGGTTCCGCGTGTAGTGACGAGTTGTATCTCGCATGGCTCTTCATGCTGCACAGGAACTCTTCTGAGTGGTTGTTCCTTCGCCATCTCCTGTACCGACACCATGGCGTACTGTGGAGATGGTCGTTGTCGAACAGGATGGGTTCTGGCATCTCCTCACATCAACACAGTTCCCTCTCCATTTCTTTCACCTATTGTGGCATCTGATCATTTTCTCCTGAACCACTGTGGATCTATTGATCCAGCACCTGTACATCGCTTGCAACATAATGATTTAGTAAAATAAAAATGTATTTCTAACAACTGAATTCTAAAATTGTTCATTAATTCAGCATTATCTGGGCAACAGTATCCTGAGGAGGGATGAAAACCTCTGTCTGTGAGTCTGGACATCATGGTTCATGCATGGGCTCACACAATCAGGAAGTAATCACTTGAGAGAGAGAGAGAGAGAGAGAGAGAGAGAGAGATATGGGTAGCAGGACAGTAATTTCCCAGTGAAAGGAACGCCACCATGATGCATTGTTTGTGGGCACAAAAACAATGGGAGGTCCCTTGTGTGGATTAGCATGTGTGTCCGTTACGACTGGTACTGGTGCACACAGCAACTACCTGTACAGCCTTCAACAACAGTCTCTAGGTAATCCTCAATAGGGGTTTCTGTACGCAGCATGGAGAATGGACCCTCATGCATGTACAGTCTCGCAGGGCTTCTTCTGACCACTGTCTGGCAATGTTAATGGTGCAGAGTGGCACATGACACGGCATTAACTCGCGGTCTTCCATAGCAAAGAGAGCTGTCAGTGCTCAGTGCTCCATCTGATGCCCAGCAGTGCCAAACTAGTAGACATGGCCTGACCTTCACGGCGAGAAGATGTTTGTGCTTGTTGCTCCATGACCTGGATGAGATATGTGTAGACGACCGTAAAATGTTGGCTAAGATATCACGCTTAATTCCATTCCTCAGTGCTTACATTTACTAAATCTTGGGAAGTGGGGGCAGGGGGTGTAGATGTTAGCTCTACCATGTGGGGGAACTCTGTCTGCTGCAAACTGATTAAATAAAGAATACGTAAACCGAATTGAGCAACATTTTATTGATGTTGATTTAATTTTCATGTCCTGAGATCCTTCCTGTCCAGCACATATTGAGTCTTTTTCCTGTCAATTTCCAAATGGGGGAAGTGGGGGAGGTGAATTCTGGCCTGAGGGATTTCCCCGAATGGGACAGGGCAATTAATTGATCAATTTAATAAATTAGTGAATTAATTTGGTATCTAATATGTACTCATATTGGTGAGGAGAGGGGACTGGCGATTTCCCAGAGGGGTGAGGAGGGGGAGGGCCGAGGAGTTTCTCAGAAGGACAGATTATGCCCAGGGAGTCATAAATCAACCCTGGAGTCATTAATTAGTATAACAGTAGTTTAAGAAGAGGGGTTTAGTTTATCTGTAAATGTGTGCTTGTCCCTGAATGAATGCAGCCTGCACAAACAATGTTGGTTGGAATCTCTTTGTCCAGTACTAATATATTAAAAATCCCCAGTAACAAGTCTTTTATACTCAGCTGAGGAGTGAGGTCTACTGGACAAAGTTGACTGAAAAGTCACCATAGACAGTCGCCTTTTCTACCATATTTTACTTTTTCTATGATCATACTGCAATTTTGTGAACACTTAGATTTATAAAGTTAATCTTAAGCATATATGGTTTTTTTAGTTTCATAAACACTGAGAAACATTCAGGACTGAAATTTTTTCTTGTTTCTTGAGGTGGGCGGAGGAGTGGCCATCAGTCTTCTGACCACTTTGATGTGGCCTGCCATGAATTCCTCTGCTGTGCTAACCTCTTCATCTCAGAGTAGCACTTGCTGGTTGTATTCCAATCTTTATCTCCCTCTACAGTTTTTGCCCTCTACAGCTCCTTCTAGTACCATGACAGTCATTCGCTCATGTCTTAACAGATGTCCTAACATCCTGTCCTTTCTCCTTGCCAGTGTTTTACACATATTCCTTTCCTCTCCAATTTTACACACAACCTGCTCATTCCGAACCTTATCAGTCAACCTAATTTTCAACATTCGTCTGTAGCACGATATCTCAAATGCACCGATTCTCTTCTGTTTCACTTTTCCCACTGACCATGTTTCACTACCATACAACGCTGTACTCCGGACGTACATTCTCAGAAATTTTTTCTTTAAATTGAGGATTATGTTTGATACTAGTAGATTTCTCTTTCCCAGAAATGTCTTTGATGTCCTCCTTGCTCTGTCCATCATTGGTTATTTTACTGCCTAGACAGCGGAATTCCTTGAGTTCGTCATCTACGTAAGCATGAGTACTGAAGTTAAGTTTCTCGTTGTTCTCATAGCTTTCGCCTTTCTTCGATTTACACTCAATCCACATCGTGTTGTCATTAGGCTGTTCATTCCATTCAGCAGATCTTGCAGTTCATCTTCACTTTCACTGACGATAGCAGTGTTATCAGCGAATCCTGTTACTAATATCCTATAATTTTTAATTTTAATTTGACTCCTGAACCTTTCTTTTATTTCCATCATTGCTGCTTCGATTTACAGATTGAACAGTAGAGGCGAAAAACTGCATCCCTATCTTGTACCCTTTTTAATCCGATCACTTAGTTCTTAGTCTTCCAAACCTTATTATTCCCTCTCGGCTCTTGCACATATATTATCCGTATTTCCCTGTATCTTACCCCCATTTTTTCTCGGAATTTCGAATATCTTGCATGATTTAACATTTTCAAACGCTTTTTACAAGTCGACAAATCCTATGAACGTGTCTTGATTTTTCTATAGTCTTGCATTCATTATCAACTGCAACGTCAGAGTTGCCTCTCTCCTGCCTTTACCTTTTCTAAAGTCAAACTAGTCGTCATCTAGCACATCCTCAATTTCCTTTTTCATTGTTCTGCATATTATTCTTGTAAGTACCATTGATGGATGACCTGTTAAGTTGATGGTACAATAATTCTCGCACTTGTCAGCTCTTCCAGTCTTCGGAACTGTGAGGATGATATTTATCCAAAAATAAGATGGTATGACTCCAGACCCATACATTCTATACAAACCAACGTGAACAGTCGTTCTGTGGCCACGTCCAACAATGATTTTTGAAATTCTGATGGGATGTTATTTATCCCTCCTGCCTTATTTGATCTTATGTCCTCCAAAGCTCTCTTAAATTCTGATTCTAATACTGGATCCCTTAACTACGCTAAATCGGCTTCTGTTCCTTCTTCTACCAGAGGAGACAAATCTTCCCCCACATACAGGCCTTCAGTGCACTCTTTACAGCTATCCACTCTCTCCTCTGCATTTAACAGTGGAATTCACTTTGCACTGTTAATGATACCACCCTTGCTTTTAATGTCACAGAAGATTTTCTTGACTTTCCTGAATGTTGAGTCTGTACTTCCGACAATCATTTCTTTTTCGATTTCTTCACGTTTTTGATGGTGCTATTTCATCTTACCTTCCCCGCTCTTCCTATTTATTTCATTCCTCAGCGACTTGTTCCTCTGTACTCCTGAGTTTCACAGAACATTTTTGTACTTCCTCCTTTCATCGATCAAGTGAAATATTTCTTCTGTTACCCATGGTTTCTTTGCAGGTACCTTCTTTGTACCTGCGTTTTTCTTTCCAACCTCTGTAACGGCCCTTTTTCGAGATGTCCGTTCTTTTTCAATTGAACTGCCTTCTGAGTTATTCCTTATTGCTGCATCTGTGGTCTTAGAGAGTTTCAAGCGTATTTCGTCATTCCTTAGTAATTGGGCGCATCCCATTTCTTTGCGTATTGATACTTCCTGACTTATGTCTTAATCTTCAGCCTACTCTTCATCATTATTATATTGTGATTTGAGTCTATATCTGCTCCTGGTAGGCCTATATCTTACAATCCAGATTTCGGAACCTATGCCTGACCATGATGTAATCTAATTGAAATCATCCATAATCACCCTATCTTTTCCAAGTATACCTCCTTCTCTTGTGATTCTTGAACAGAGTAATCTGTGTTACCAGCTGAAATTTAGTGCAGGACTCAATTAATCTTTCTCCTCTCTCATTCCTTGTTCCAAGCTCATATTCTTCTGTAACATTTTCTTCTACTCCTTCCCCTGAAACTGCGTTCCACTTACCCATGACTATTAGATTTTCATCTCCCATTACGTACTGTATTACCCTTTCAATATCCTCATACACTTTCTCTATATCTTCATCTTCAGCTTGCGACGTCGGCATGTATGCCTGAACTAGCGTTGTCTGTGTTTATTTGCTGTCGATTCTGACAGGAACAACCCTATCAATGAGCTGTTCACAGTATCGCACTCTCTGCCCTACTTCCCTATTCATAGCGAATCATAATTCTGTTGTACCATTTTCAACTACTGTTGATGTTACCATATACTCATCTGACAAGTAATCCTTGTCTTCCTTCTGCTTCACTTCACTGACCAGTACTGTACCTAGATTGAGCCTTTGCATTTCTCTACCAAGTTTAAGCTCCTGACATTTCATACCCCAACTTGTGGGACTCTATCCTTTCGTTTATTATTCAATATTTTTCTCATGGTTCCCTCCCCCTTTGTAGTCCCCCCTCCCACCCCCACCCCGCCCCACCCCCTGCCCGGAAATCCAGAATTTGGCCATTTTTTCAATTACAGGCCACAAGTTCTGTGGATACACTTAACGTGTTTTTAATGCCTTCTGCATCCTAATACCGTTGATCATGGCTGATTCTTCCTCCTTTAAGGGAATTTTCCCACCGCTAGGAGAAGAGATGGCCCTGAACCTCTATCCGCTCCTCCGCCCTCTTTGACAAGGCCGTTGGCAGAATGAGGTTGACTTCTAATGCCAGAAGTCGTCGGCCGAATCAAAATATATGCAGTGGCGGGCTTCGAATCCGGGACCAAGAACGCCTTGATTACTTATCAAAGACACTACCCATAGTCGACGGGTGGAGGGCTGACGGGTGTGCTGTATATTAAATTAATTGTGATCCAGATTAATTTATTATAGTTTATAACTTTTTATGTAATTTCAAAAAGTGCCGTGAACTACATTTGACTTCCCGTTTACTTCTGCAAGTGGTGAACTCCAGGTAATAAAAATCACCACAACAGTAACAAATTCTTTTCCAACAAGGTAAAATTAGCTGTTTACATTCCAGAAAACAAAGTTTCACACAGCACAGATAAATTCATCCATAAATGTTAAGTAAATGAGTAAGGAATACTTTTGAAATCATGATTTGTGCCTTTCTGGAAAGGTTTTAAGCAACCAATCATTCTGCATCCTGAGAGAAAACAACATGATATGTCACAACTGTCATTCAGAAATAAACTTTTTCATCTTTTAGTAAAATATTCAGAAATTATTGCTATTCTTTAAAAATTTTAAAATCTGTTTGGATTAACCACTCCTCTTTTTTAAGTCCGTAGGTAAAAAACTGTAGGCCTATGCAGCATAGGAGCAGCTGCTAAGGCCTCGTGTGGCCTGGTGCAATGTTTCTTGAAATTCTGGTAAGAAGTTCTGGCTCATAATAACTATTTTAGTGAAAGGATCGACTTAATTTGTTTGTGTACGTAAGGGGCATCAAGCTGACTATGACGGAAAAGTCTGTCATGTAGCTGGAGAGATTTTATGCCTTCTTCCCTGTGCCACACCTTAGTAGTTAACCGTGAGAAAACCCACTATAGCAAGAAATGGTTATACTTGTCTATAAAATCCTAACTTATTGAAACCCACAAGGTATGCTGAGATTAGCTGCCGAGATTCTGTCACTGGCCGGACAACCTACACTATGTGATCAAAACTATCCGGACACACCCAAAAACATACGTTTTTCATATTAGGTGCACTGTGCTGCCACCTATTTCCAGGTACACCATTTCAGCGACATCAGTAGTCATTAGACATCGTGAGAGAGCAGAATGGGGCACTCTGCGGAACGCACGGGCTTCAAACGTGGTCAGATTTCCACACTCCGAAACTTCACTAGGTCCGCTGTTTCCAATGGTACTGAAGTGGAAACGTGAAGGGACACGTACAGCACAAAAGCGTACAGGCCGTCTGTTGACTGACAGAGACCGCCGACAGTTAAGTGATTCGTAATGTGTAAAAGACAGACACCTATAAAGACCATCACACAGGAATTCCAAACAGCATCAGGATCCATTGCAAGTACTATGACAGTTAGGCGGGAAGCGTGAAAACTTGGATTTCATGGTCGAGAGGCTGCTCATAAGCCACACATCACACCAGTAAATGCCAAAAGACGCCTCGCTTGGTGTAAGGTGTGTCAACAGCGGACGACTGAACAGAGGAAAAACGTTGTGTGCAGTGACGAATCAAGGTACACAATGTGGCGACCCGATGGCAGGGTGTGGGTTGGCGAACGCCGGGTGAACATCTTGTTCCAGCGTGTGTAGGGTCAATAGTAAAATTCGTAGGCGGCGGTGTTATGGTGTGGTGGTGTTTTTCGTGGTGTGAGCCTGCACCCCTTATTGTTTTGCGTGGCACTATCACAATACAGGCCTACATTGATGTTTAAGCACCTTCGTGCTTCCCACATTTGAAGAGCAATTCTGGTATGGCGACCTCATCTTTCAACACCATCGAGCAACATTTCATAATGCACGGCCTATGGCGGAGTAATTACACGACAATAGTGTTGTTTCTGATGCGTGGACGACATGCAACATCAAATGTGTATTTCGTCCGCCGCCCAAGGTGACAAATCTGTTAAGGACGACCCAGGACTCGAGAGACCAAGAGTCGACCGCATTCTTTGCCCAGGAGGGGAAATATTTGTAGGCCTGGCCATCCGGACCGTGAAGAAAAAAAAGCGAGGAGTACAGAAGTAGTACAGATAAACGACAACCGACAGAGTCAGCTGTCGCTGAGCACAGCACCTCCGAACGTCTTAGTAACATCTAAGACGGCCTCTGAGAAGACCCATTAACGCTACGCCATCTTAAGAGCTAGAATAACACAAAGTGGAAGCTCCTCCACTCCAACAGGTACATTATCTCGGCGAAGGCGGCACACACACTGACCGGAGCTCAGATTTCGCTAGCGCACATACTCCATGGCAGCACGGAGCCGTGACTGGAGATCAGCAGTGGAGGGAGGAGATGGTGCACAATACGGCGCCAGCCAGACGGCAAGTACTCATCAGGGCGGCCTGAAAATGGCAACAGAACAGTGAGCCGCAATATCGGAACGCCTGGACAAAACCAACCGGCTGAATACACAAGAACACATTAGAATAAACACACGCCGGCTAAGACAAAATCACACTTTTCTTTCCGTCATTCATTCGAACTTAGTTTCTTCGTAATTGCTCCTCTGGGACGCATTTAATGAAGTGATGTCTGTTAGAAATTCTGCATTACAATACTATTATTCTTACTTTGGGTGTCTTGGTTATTAATAACCGCTTCAGCTGCATTTATTAATTTATTGTTGGATCACTAACGGCCTCGTGGCACTAAAATCCGTATCTTCAGGTGGACATATGACTTAAACATTAGAACTACATTGGAATCAGGCTGTTTTAATCTATGACATGTATACTTTTAGCCGTGTTTGGTTCTGACGGTCAGCGAATGTTGAGCAGAAAACTTCCGAGCTTTCCGCTCTAATGTTTTCGTTACATGTTCACCTAAAGATTTGTCTTTTAGTACCACTAAGCCGGTAGTTATCCAATTACAAAGGACTAAATAAAGCTGAAGTGGTTATTAATATCCAAGAGGACTACTTATAGCTGTGGTTGCCCTACCTATAAGGTTGTCTATTATTCTTTCATTCTTCACAAAAAACGAAGCACGCATTGAGAGTCATTTTTCGGATGCTTGATGGACGAAGGAATTTAAATACGTAAACTGAAAAAACATCTGTTTTATTTTTCGAATTTGACAGACATATGGCTCGGTCATATAGCTTCCATTATATACACTATGTGAGCAGAACTATCCGAACACCTAGCTGAAAATGACTTAAAACTTCATGGAGCCCTTCATCGATAATGCTGGAATGCAGTATGGTGTTGACCCGCATTTAGCCTTTATGACAGATTTCACTCTCGTAAGCATACGTTAAAACAGGCTCTGGAAGGTTTCTTGGGGAATGGCAGCCCATTCTTCAAGGAGTGCTGCATTGAGTAGAGGTATCGATGTCGGACGGTGTGTCTTGGCACGAAGTCGGCGTTCCAAAGCATCCCAGAGGTGTTCTCTAGGATTCAGGTCACGACTCTGTGCAGGCCAGTCCACTACAGGGATGTTATTGTCGTGTAACCACTCCACCATAGGTCGTGCAATATGAACAGGTGCTCGATCGTGTGCAAAGATGCAATCACCATCCCCGAATTGTCTTCAATAATGGGAAGCAAGAATGTGCTTAAACATCAGTTTAGGCTTGTACTGCAGTAGTGCCAGGCAAAACAACAAGGTGTGCAAACCCTCTCCGCGCAAAACACGACCACACCATAACACCATCGCCTCCGAATTTTACAGTTGGCACTACACACGTTGGCAGATGACGTTCACCGGGCATTCGCCATACCCACACCCTGCCATCGGATCGTCACGTTGTGTACCGTGACTCATCACTCCACGCAACGTTTCACCACTGTTGAATCGTCCTATGTCTACGCTCGTTACACCAAGCGAGGCGTCGTTTGCATGTACCGGCGTGATGTGTGGCTTATGAGCAGACGCTCGATCATGAAATACAAGTTTTCCCACCTCCCGCCTAACTGTCATAGAACTTGCAAAGGATCCTGATGCAGTTTGGAATTCCTGTGTGATGGTCTGGATAGATGTCTGCCCATTGTACATTACGACCAACTGTCGGTATTCTTTGTCAGTCAACAGACGAGGTGGGCCTGTACGCTTTTGTGCTGCACGTGTCCCTTCACGTTTCCACTTCACTATCACATCGGAAACAGTGAACCTAGATATGTTTAGGAGTGAGGAAATCTCGGGTCCAGACGTATAACACAAGTGACACCCAATCATCTGACGACGTTTGAAGTCCACGATTTCCGCGGAGGGCCCCATTTTGCTCTCTCAAGATGTGTAATGACTACTGAAGTCGCTGATATGGAGCACCTGGCTTTAACTAGCAGCAAATGCACCCACAAACATACGTTTTCACATAACATTTTCAAAAATACCACTTTAAAAATTGTAAACTCAAGCACCAATGAAATTTTGGACGTGAGAACTTTGGTGTTTCTACAACTTTGTGTGATAGGAATGATTCCGTTGAAATCGACAAAGTAGAAGAAAAATTTTTTTAAGACGTCTCCCTATATTTCACCATACAACGGAACGGGTGGTGTATGACGGACGGTATGGTAACGGTGCAATGTTTCGAACGCCACGTAGGCTGAAGTGATTTGGTGTGGCCATTGATTCACTCCTGATACCTTTTATCGCTGCATCACCATGTACTTGGCGGTCGGCCATTTGGCAGTGGCTGTTAACTGTCAGTCAGTTCTCAAACGAGAACCTCCATTAAGAAGGAACCACAGAACGTGTAAACAGCACCTTTCAGAAATACATGGGTGCTGGAAAGTTTCAGGCTGACAACGCGCTGATTAAGTAGGCACTATTTTCGGAGCGTTGGGCTGTGAAATATTTCTGTGGCTTCTTAGTCAAGAGGACTACAGGAGATTGGGCTCAAACTTCTTGTGTGATTGATTAAATGACGAAAAATATGCAATTGTAAAAACGATTTATGGAAGTTTTTGCAAACTTTTCGACGGTGAGGATGTGCTTTTCAAAGAAATACTTCTGCTCCTGTCTACTAAAGAGACCAACCTATGAAGGAATTTCTCGTTGCTATAGACAGAGTAGCAGCAAAAGGGTGATGCAGCTGCAAATAAACCCTCTCCAGCGTGTGTCAGCGCTATCATAACTTTGGTTTGTCGTCTTCTTGTGTGAGGACCGAATCTATTTTCCAAGTTGACCCTAAGGAAGTGATTCATTTCACCATGGTACAACAACAAAGTTAGGAAACTATTGTGAAAGCAAAGAGAGCTTCACTCTAAGTTTAAACGCAGCCAAAACCTCTCAGACAAACAGAAGCTAAACGATGTCAAAGTTAGCGTAAGGAGGGCTATGCGTGAAGCGTTCAGTGAATTCGAAAGTAAAATTCTATGTACCGACTTGACAGAAAATCCTAGGAAGTTCTGGTCTTACATTAAATCAGTAAGTGGCTCGAAACAGCATATCCAGACACTCCGGGATGATGATGGCATTGAAACAGAGGATGACATGCGTAAAGCTGAAATACTAAACACCTTTTTCCAAAGCTGTTTCACAGAGGAGGATCGCACTGCAGTTCCTTCTCTAAATTCTCGCACAAACGAAAAAATGGCTGACATCGAAATAAGTGTCCAAGGAATAGAAAAGCAACTGGAATCACTCAACAGAGGAACAGAGGAAAGTCCACTGGACCTGACGGGATACCAATTCGATTCTACACGGAGTACGAGAAAGAATTTGCCCCCCTTCTAACAGCCGTGTACCGCAAGTCTCTAGAGGAACGGAAGGTTCAAAATGATTGGAAAAGAGCACAGGTAGTCCCAGTCTTCAAGAAGGGTCGTCGAGCAGATGCGCAAAACTATAGACCTATATCTCTGACGTCGATCTGTTGTAGAATTTTAGAACATGTTTTTTGCTCGAGTATCATGTCGTTTTTGGAAACCCAGAATCAGCTATGTAGGAATCAACATGGATTCCGGAAACAGCGATCGGATGAGACCCAACTCCCTTTATTTGTTCATGAGACCCAGAAAATATTAGATACAGGCTCCCAGGTAGATGCTATTTTTCTTGACTTCCGGAAGGCGTTCGATACAGTTCCGCACTCTCGCCTGATAAACAAAGTAAGAGCCTACGGAATATCAGACCAGCTGTGTGGCTGGATTGAAGAGTTTTTAGCAAACAGAACACAGCATGTTGTTATCAATGGAGAGACGTCTACAGACGTTAAAGTAACCTCTGGCGTCCCACAGGGGAGTGTTATGGGACCATTGCTTTTCACAATAAATATAATTGACCTAGTAGATAGTGTCGGA
This sequence comes from Schistocerca americana, assembly GCF_021461395.2. NCBI lineage: Eukaryota > Metazoa > Arthropoda > Insecta > Orthoptera > Acrididae > Schistocerca > Schistocerca americana. Next base: position 293,471,220 of record NC_060125.1, read on the forward strand.
AGTTCCATGCGGCTTTTCGCGGATGATGCTGTAGTATACAGAGAAGTTGCAGCATTAGAAAATTGTAGCGAAATGCAGGAAGATCTGCAGAGGATAGGCACTTGGTGCAGGGAGTGGCAACTGACCTTTAACATAGACAAATGTAGTGTATTGCGAATACATAGAAAGAAGGATCCTTTATTGTATGATTATATGATAGCGGAACAAACACTGGTAGCAGTTACTTCCGTAAAATATCTGGGAGTATGCGTGCGGAACGATTTGAAGTGGAATGATCATATAAAATTAATTGTTGGTAAGGCGGGTACCAGGTTGAGATTCATTGGGGGATTGCTTAGAAAATGTAGTCCATCAACAAAGGAGGTGGCTTACAAAACACTCGTTCGACCTATACTTTAGTATTTCTCATCAGTGTGGGATCCGCACCAGATCGGGTTGACGGAGGAGATAGAGAAGATCACAGGGTTATTTGGTAACCGTGATAGCGTTACCGAGATGTTTAACAAACTCAAGTGGCAGACTCTGCAAGAGAGGCGCTCTGCATCGCGGTGTAGCTTGCTCGCCAGGTTTCGAGAGGGTGCGTTTCTGCATGAGGTATCAAATATATTGCTTCCCCCTACTTATACCTCCCGAGGAGATCACGAATGTAAAATTAGAGAGATTAGAGCGCGCAAGGAGGCTTTCAGACAGTCGTTCTTCCCGCGAACCATACGCGACTGGAACAGGAAAGGGAGGTAATGACAGTGGCACGTAAAGTGCCCTCCGCCACACACCGTTGGGTGGCTTGCGGAGTATAAATGTAGATGTAGATGTAGAACCTATCTCTGAACGTGCTACAGAGCTGTCAAACTCCCTCTTTGCCGTTACAATCGTGGCGTTTCTTATTCACAGCATTACGAAAAGCTGCTGGGAATGCTTCAGATCCCGTAAGTCTTCTACTGCTGCAAGCCTGAATGTCTGTGTAGCAGTCTGTCAGTTTTCCCTGGTAACAAAACAACGCGACAGTGAGCCGAAATATGTAATCGGCTCCTGTCTGGAGACTTCACTCGAGCGGTCTCCTTTGAGTGCCGTTCGCTATTGACATCTTACGACAGTGCCTCGCATTAAGCTGCAGTCGTCTCACGGGAACGAGAGCTTCTTAGTAATCCTTCCATACAAAGCGAATACCCTGAAACTGCCGCTGGAACACTCGCACATTCAGGCTGCAGCCGGGTTAGAAGCTTCGTATGCAACTTCATTGGGAATTGTGCGACACGTCTTGTATATCAATGAGATGCAGTCTACATCGCCGGCTATCTCTGTTCACATGTCATTCTAAAGCATTTTCTTTTCTGAACAAATAGTACAATAGCAAATGAAATGATGTTATTCATTTCAAATTTGAGAGACTTTACTGGTCTCATACAGGTATGATTTTATGTATATAGACTGAGGCGGTCAGTGAAAATCTGTACCAATCCGGGAATTGTAGCCAGCTCTCCTGCTTACTAGACATGTGCGGTGGCCACTAAGCCACCTTGGCACAGCAGTTCACGCAACACGGTTTAACTTGACACGCCACCCTTCTTCCTCGAGTATAAAGGGAATTTAAAGTAGACAGGGTTGGTAGCGAGAATTTGGATCGAAGAGGAAGGAGCGCCACAGCAATGAGTGCAGTTATGTGAGTCCCCAAGTGGGCAAAGGACATCCATAATAAGCAGAAGACATGGGTTCAATTTCAAGCCCTGGTACAAATTTTCACTTGCTGCTTTGTCTACATACACAAAATCATTACTGTATGAGATCATGCAAAGTCTCTGAAATTGTGTCATTTCATTTTTACAAGTGCCTGCATATGACTTTCAGGCTGCATGCCCCTTTTACGTTCGAATTTTGAGGTGCTATTCCAGAACATGGAGAGCCTCCACAATCCTGTTCATGTTCAAGGTTCAAAAATGGCTCTGAGCACTATGGAACTTAACAGCTGGGGTCATCAGTCCACTAGAACTTAGAACTAATTAAACCTAACTAACCTAAGGACATCACACACATCCATGCCCGAGGCAGGATTCGAACCTGCGACGGTAGCGGTAGCGCGGTTCCAGACTGAAGCGCCAAGAACCGTTCGGCCACTGCGGCCGGCTGTGTGCAAGGGTGAGTTTAAAGTAGACGGGGGCGACAATGATAATTTGAATCAAGGAGGGAGTCGTGCCAGGGTAATCTGTGCACTCTGTGAAGTTCTGTTCCAAGGTGGGTTAGTGGCTAATCCACCTCCCTAGTAAGCAGGGGATCTGTGTTCGATTTCCGGCCCTGGTGCAAATTTTCACTCGCCGCTTCAGACTACATGCATAGTAAAATAGCATTTTCTTGAGAAATCTAGATAGTGGTTATTATCTTTTCATCTTTCACATTAACCTGATTTCAGAATCACGCTTAACTACGAACTTTTTCAGTATGATATATTATACATTTTGTAAGATATAAGAGATATTGTACTGCGTAATGGAAGAACCAACAACTGAAAATCCCTTGATCCAGTGTGTGATCTCGAGAACAGGTGTCCAATGTTGGAATACCACACCAGTGAAATAACTTCTCACCTTACGCTGCCAGTCGCTTCGTATTGGTAGCACTACAATCAGAAACGAGAACATCTTTTGAGACGTTCTCGTAAAAGTTCTGACAGATCGCATGTGTATGGATGTATGGGCCCATAAGTTCTTTGTGCATCATAAAATGTTATAAAATGCATGAATCTGGCTTTCCTAAGTTTTTTATTAATGAAACACGGTAGAATGTCCGTCGTCTAATAAATTTCTTAAAATAGCCTGTGAAAGACAGGCTAACAGATGAAACACTCTCAGTTTTTCATTTTGATGGAAGAAGTAGTACGTTGTCAAAACAACCAACTCAGAAATGCATGTTATTTTGCTTCATTTATTTAGACGTGCAGCCGAGAACCAATCCGATATTAGGCATGCAAGCACGCCATGTAGGCTGTTTATCCAAGAAGTGACAAACGACAGCGTAGCTGCAGATTAGTGTTTCTAACAGCCAGTCTACAGTCACGGGAATTCTCGGCTCTCATAGGTTTATTTCATTCGTTTTGATTCTCGAGAGCAGAGGTCCTGAATGCTTCAAATTTATGATTTATCCCAGTGGAAAAATTTGAATAACTTAACTAAAATGAATATATACGTATTTTACCCATTGTGTTCAAAAATGTTACTCACTACCCCAATTTAGAAAGCACGCACTAGTTTGTTGCCTCAACGTTCATGTGTACGAGCGTTGGCCAAGAAACTTCAGTTATTACCTCGAAATAATTTTGTTTTTGTACCCTAGCGCATGGTACATTATATTTGGCATATTGCTAACCGAAGGGGCCTGGATTCGGTTTCCGGCCGGGCCGGAGGTTTTCTCCACTGGGTGCTGTGTTGTCCTTATCTTCGTATCGTCATAACTAACACCAAAATCGCCTCCATAACGTCAAAAGTGTAAGCCTGTGTATCTTCGCACCAGGGTACGGCTTGACCGTAGTAAACATTTTAACTTCTCGAAACACACTGTTGTACCGTCTTTACACTGCTGAGGTGGCTGTAAGGGCACGTACCGAAAGATAATAATAATAACGACACTGAACAATGCTCCTATCATGGCATAAAAAAACGAGCATTTCGTGGGCAGAGTTAGGAATATAAATGATGAGAACTAGCTTTCCAACTTACCTGGTTTCTTCAAAGACATTTAAATCAAAACATCTTGACATATCCCTACTTTCTTCCTTGTTAGTATTAGTAACCAATTCCTTTTAATAGAACGCATCGTGTCATGTAAAGTAACATGATACATGACGTCATATCGAATTACATCATACATGCCATCATATCATCCAACAAGGCATTTTACTCAACGTCTCATTTTAGCTTAGGATGCTTGCATCCTCACTATGGGACACTTATTATAAATGCACCACCACTCTCAGATTCATCCTATTATAGATGCATCCCATTCGCTAGAGGAACGTAAATTCCAGTCTATTTGTTCTCACACCCCTCACCATTCATATAACAGGCAATGAATTAGAGGGAGGAATGATCTCTTCGGGATAAGAGTCAACTCGCTCGCACACCCACTCAGAAAAAAAAAAAAAAATGCTATACCATCCTCCTAGGAACAAATCAACACTCAGAAATTTTATCCCCCTAGAAGAACTATTTTAACTATTACATATATGCTTTTCAGCCACATGATACGATCTACTGTTTACTATGGCTACCAGATACTCCTGATTTTAGGCACAAGGTCAGGGATTATAGCCAATCAACTGCAATATCCATGTTGATCGACACCACGTAGCTAAGAAAGCGCACTGCGCTGTGGAAGTAGGGTTAAAAAGTTGGTCCCCTTCTTTCACATTCCTAATTCCCCGAGGTAAATATTCGCCTTTTTCTTACTCTGTGATAGGTGCATATTTCATTCTAGTTCTCAACTTCAACTATATCAGAATTCTGACATTAGGCAGCTATAGCGACGACTGATCCGGTATGAGTTTCTATTACTGTCATTCGAATGTTGTTGCTTTAGTTGGCCATCAGTATTCAGTCTCCTCTGCGGTTACCTGTCTGGTGTGGCCGAACGTGTCCAGTTAGCCTGCTGTGTCCTGAGAAAACACAAGTCTCACCGCCATGTCAAGCTCACATTCCTACTAGAGGTATTATTATCATACTGCAGTGCTGTGTTGTTCTGAATTGCATGCATACTTGATGCTTGACGAAAGGAACAGAAACTGCGGCTACTACAGCCCTTATGAAATGCATTGAATGTATTCAGAGTTGCGAATATCGACAACCATCAACTGTTGAATGGAACGACGACACTAAAAAATTATGCGGAACGGTGACTCGAAGCCGGATTTCCAACTTATCGCGAGCTCCTTATCTTCTGGTTATTCGTGCACGACGCACGGCCCAACCAAATGTCTATAAGTCCGCAGTCATATGTAGACGGATGCATGTTTGACGATATAAGGAAGTTATGGTCAGGTCGTGCGCTGTGCTCCAATAGCCAAACAATAAGGAGCTCGCGTTTAGCGAGAAATCTGGGTTAGAGTCACGGTGTGGCACACATTTTGATTATCGTCGTTCCATTCAGCTCTTGATGGTTGTCTATATTTGCAATTGAGAATACATTTAGTGTAGAGGTGTTTCCAATTTTTAATTTCTTAAGCTTTGTACTTCATTTTTATGTTTCGTTTTAAATTTACACATACTTTGATCATATATGCACGAAACTGTGAACGCATACTGTATATTCATACGAAAGATAACCATTTATACTAAATACAGTGAACAAAATAACACGAAATATAAGTACCACACCGAAAGAAATATTCAGTACTGTGCAATGGTAACGATAATGTATGTAAACAGTTTATAGTACGTAGATAAGCTTACTATACACAAATTTACGTAGAAAAACTTTCTTGGAACCTACTATATTGCAAGCTGAGCGATTCGAGCAACAAATATTGTACTATTGAAAGGAATACGTCTTGTGAGTCTCTCTTATTTTAAAATTTTGGTCATTGTTTACTTAAAACACGCAATAAATTATGTTAAAAATAAGAAATCGCTCCTAAGGAAACTCATGTGAATGATTACGACTCGAAATTTAGCAACAACCAGTCCAAATTAAGTATGAGTCTGATAGACCGAAATAAGCTGAACAATTGCGAAATAATGTATGGACGACAAAATTCTGCGAACTTTTCGACCCTGTACAAAAATTGCCGAAGTATAGCTTCTTTTGTCTGAAAATATATTTTCAACAGGAGAGCATAGTATTGTTCAAAGAAAATAATAAAAATAAAATGACGTTTTATTTCTGACAGTTATTTTAATGGTAGTGTTCGAGTTACTTTAATCTTCTGCGTGGTCATCGATAGAGCTTTAAATGCTTTCTCAGTATATCATTTTGTATAGGGCTGGGCCTAATTCTGCTTTGGTACATGCATTGTTTTCCACGTACTGAGATTTTCCGAAAATTTTAAGTCACTCGTGAGTAAAATCTTCAACGTACTGAACGATAATCAAATGTGATAACTTTCTTCTTAATTACATTCAAATGCAGCGCTTAAAATGCAACCCACTTCTACGAAACAATGTCTTAGGTGCAAACGTGTGATTTTTCGCACGTAAGAACCGAACGATGAGAATTTTTGCAAACGCTTCTCATAATTACCGTAGGAATATTGTCACTTAGAAGAAGGTGTAATTAGATGAATAACGAACACTAACTTAACGAAAGTTTATTCAGCACTTGTACATACAAGAGCGCGGAGCGAACTGCCTCCGTATATATATATATATATATATATATATATATATATATATATATATATATATATTGCTACAGAACATGCTAGTACAATGATTCTTGACATTTGTGGATACTTTTAGAATGTATTCGGTCCGAATACAGAAATTAAAATTTTACAGTCCGGATGAGTTTTGCACTCAGAACCCTTCATCCCTTCATCACTAGTCAAGTATCACAACCACTGCACCACGGTGCTGCTCGGATTCTTCTGAGACAATATACAGGGTGTTACAAAATGGTACGGCCAAACTTTCAGGAAACATTCCTCACACACAAAGAAAGAAAATGTGTTATGTGGACATGTGTCCGTAAACGCTTACTTTCTATGTTAGACCTCATTTTATTACTTCTCTTCAAATCACATTAATCATGGAATGGAAACACACAGCAACAGAACGTACCAGCGTGACTTCAAACACTTTTTTTACAGGAAATGTTCAAAATATCCTCCGTTAGCGAGGATAAATGCATCCACCCTCCGTTCCATGGAATCCCTGATGCGCTGATGCAGCCCTGGAGAATGGCGTATTGTATCACAGCCGTCCACAATACAAGCACGAACAGTCCCTACATTGGTACCGGGGTTGCGTAGACAAGAGCTTTCAAATGCCCCTATAAATGAAAGCCAAAGGGTTGAGGTCAGGAGAGCGTGGAGGCCATGGAATTGGTGCGCCTCTACCAATCCATCGGTCTCCGAATCTGTTGTTGAGAAGCGTACGAACACTTCGACTGAAATGTGCAGGAGCTCCATCGTGCATGAACCACATGTTGAGTCGTACTTGTAAAGGCACAAGTTCTAGCAGCACAGGTTGAGTATCCCGTATGAAATCATGATAACGTGCTCCATTGAGCGTAGGTAGAAGAACATGGGACCCAATCAAGACATCACCAACAATGCCTGCCCAGACGCTCACAGATAATCTGTGTTGATGACGTGATTGCACAATTGCGTGCGGATTCTCGTCAGCCCACACGTGTTGATTGTGAAAATTTACAATTTGAACACGTTGGAACGAAGCCTCATCCGTAAAGAGAACATTTGCACTGAAATGAGGATTGACACATTGTTGGATGAACCATTCGCAGAAGTGTACCCGTGGAGGCCAATCAGCTGCTGATAGTGCCTGTACACGCTGTACATGGTACGGAAACAACTGGTTCTCCCGTAGCACTCTCCATACAGTGACGTCGTCAACGTTACCTTGTACAGCAGCAACTTCTCTGACGCTGACATTAGGGTTATCGTCAACTGCACGAAGAATTCCCTCGTCCATTGCAGGTGTCCTCGTCATTCTAGGTCTTCCCCAGTCGCAAGTCATAGGCTAGAATGTTCCGTGCTCCCTAAGACGCCGATCAATTGCTTAGAACGTCTCGCTGTCGGGACACCTTCGTTCTGTAAATCTGTCTCGATACAAACGTACCGCGCCAAGGCTATTGCCCCGTGCTAATCCAAACATCAAATGGGCATCTGCCAACTCCGCATTTGTAAACATTGCACTGACTGCAAAACCACGTTCGTGATGAACACTAACATGTTGATGCTACGTACTGATGTGCTTGATGCTAGTACTGTAGAGCAATGAGTCGCATGTCAACACAAGCACCGAAGTCAACATTACCTTCCATCAATTGGGCCAACTGGCGGTTAATCGATGAAGTACACTAGATACTGACGAAACTAAAATGAGCTCTAACATGGAAAGTAAGCGTTTCCGGACACATGTCCTCATAACATCTTTTCTTTATTTGTGTGTGAGGAATGTTTCCTGAAAGTTTGGCCGTACCTTTTTGTAACACCCTGTATTTTCTCTTAATAACTGTATCACTTTAAAACGTCTCAGTATATGCGATTCGCGTAAAACCTGATTTTACGTGCATTTCACTTGCGACCATAGTCCGTTATATCGTGGTACTGAAGAAGCCTTTACAAAACAAGACGACCATTAATTACATGTAGTTGCGTACCTTCCTACAAAATTTTAGCTGATTCGCACAATTCTGAAACATAGCAGTGGTGTGCGTAAAAAAACTCACAAAAATGTATTTTCTTCACGTAAAATCCGAAAGAAGCTAGATTTTTGAAAGCCAGATATCAATTTTATAGTTAGAATGCATATTTTATTTGATTCATTTTAAAACGTTTCCGCGTATTCAATTCGCGTAAGAAATGATTTTGTGTGTCACATCTAGCTCTACTTTAAACCGTCGTATTTAGACAGAGGCTGAAGATTATTGGATAAAAAATTTCCTTTTTATCCATTTATCTGCCTTTGTGCAAACTTTGAACCGATTCGTACAAGTTTAAAATACAGAGGTAACGTCTTTGAAAGACCTCCCAGGAAACCGTGTTTTTTTCACGAATCAAAATTTTTTCAAAATGTTAAATCTTGTAACGGTGGACCAAATTTGAATTATCAGTCTCTCTCCAGTCCGGAAATATTTAAGGATGACTGTTTGTGTAAGTAACAATTGAACGAGGATGCCTGTTTTTGTTCACAAAAATGCTGCCATTAGCCGAGCATTAATTTCAGCCCAATTAAAATCTTTTGCAAAAGCAATTAATCAGTTCACACTGTATTCGTGTGTGCCAGCTCCGGTTCGTCGTTAAAACCTTGCTTAATATACCGTACCACAGCTACAGTAACACATATGTTCGAATTGCTATACAAGTGCCTGCTGGCCCGATCTGTAACGATAAAAAATAAAAGGTCTGTGCTGTGATAGTGCAGCGCAAAACAACAAGGAGTACAAGTCTCCTCCGCGAAAGACACGACCACACCAAAACACCACCGCCTCCGAATTTTACTGTTGGCACTACACACGCTGGCAGATGACGTTCACTGGGCATTCACCATACCCACATCCTGCCATCGGATCGCCACATTGTGTACCGTGATTCGTCACTCCACACCACTCATTTGTCCAATGCTTACTCTGCTTACACCAGGCGAGGCCACGTTTGCCATTTACGGGAGTGATGTGTGGCTTATGAGCAGCCGCTCGAACCTGAAATCCAGGTTTTCTTACCTCCCGTCTAACTGTCATAGAACTTGCAGTGGATCCTGATGCAGTTTGTAATTCCTGTGTGATGGTGTGGGTAGATGTCTGCCTATTACACATTATGACCTTCTTCAACGGCCGGTGGTCTCTGTCAGTTAACAGACGAGGTCGGCCTGTACGCTTTTGTGCTGTACGTGTCCCTTCATGTTTCCACTTCACTATCACATCGGAAACAGTGGACCCAGATATGTTATGGAGTGTGGAAATCTCGCGTACGGACGTATGACACAAGTGACACCCAATCACCTGACGACGTTCGAAGTCCGTGAGTTCCGCGGAGCGCCCCATTCTGCTCTCTCACGATGTCTAATGACTACTGAGGTCGCTGGCATGGAGTACCTGGCAGTAGGTAGCAGCACAATGAACCTAATGTGAAAAACGTATGTTTTTAGGGTGCCCGGATACTCTTGATCACTTAGTGTATATCACTGTCTTCGCTCTTGACACAGTAGTTCATTTGGGACTGTCAGATTCATAATCGAGGGAACAATTTCCTTGGATGATACGCAGGACTGCAGACCACAAGTATTCTCCGATATAAATCTTGAAATGTATTGTTGTTGTCGTTGTCGTTTGCAGTTCGAAAAGTAGTTTGATGGTTGTTCAAAGAATGTTTCTTCAAGCTTGTCTATCCTGTGTAACTCTGTTCATCTCTACATAAGTAGCCGGCCGGAGTGGTCGAGCGGCTCTAGGCGCTACAGTCTGGAACCACGCGACCGCTACGGTCGCAGGTTCGAATCCTGCTACGGGCATGGATGTATGTGGTGTCCTTAGGTTAGTTAGGTGTAAGTAGTTCTACGTTCTAGGGGACTGATGACCTCAGAAGTTAAGTCTCATAGTGCTCAGAGCCATTTGAACCAGTTGAGTTGCATAGATTTTATTGCAATAAGCACTGACCACATTTCAGTACCACTTGGAGTAGCTTTTTCAAAAAGAATAAAGTCACATGACTTACGTGATGTTAAAATTAAAATCACACATTATGAGGTAAAACACTCGAGTCAAAATGTAGGCGTCATAGATTAGACCCTCCATGAAAACATCAAAAATTACTTCAGAGGTACAGGTTACGAGTATTATGAGTACAGGAAGCGTTTAGTTCAGTGTCTGCTATTTGACTTCAACGATTGAGTTGGTAATGAATGCTTTTAACTTTAACATAATTTACGTTATGCGACTTATTCCTTCTGAAGAATATACTCCTAGGGGTCAAAGTTTAGTGCAATAAACTTCATGCAAACCGTAGGCTATGTACATCATTTAGTGAAAGCTTATTTACAGCTGCAACTGTCAGCCATGTCTAAAATTGAAACGAATTCCCACCTAGTTCTTTCAGATCCTTTTTATTAGTTACTCTTCCTGTAAGTCTAATCTTCACCTTCTTGACCATCATGTTTCGAAGGCTTTTATTCAATTCATGTCTGAACTATTTATTGTACACGTCTCACTCCCGTTCAGTACCACAGTCTAGACAAACCACACCAGGAAAGATTCCAAGCATTTAAATCTGTCACGAAAATCCTCTTCTTCTGAAACGTGGTTTGCTATTGGCCGGTTAAATGTTACGTTCCTTCGAATACGGACATCACTATTTTGCTGCCCAAATACCAAAACTGATCAATTACTTTTAGCTTATATTTTCTTAATTTAATTCCCCCAGCATGGATTAATTCGGCTACACTGTCTCATCCTTACAACGGCATTTCAGGATGCCAACCTTTCCTCTCATCTGTTCTTCAGAGTCCTTTCTCATCAGAAGAACCTCAAAGATTTTATTTATTCTCCTTGAACTGTATTTCTGTTTCTAGATTTCTTTGTTTCCTTCGCAGGTTCCAAAAGGTGCAAAGCACATATAACTGAACTTTCCAACTTCAGAGAGCCCCAGTAATAACCGGATGATTGTAGGACAGAGACACTTTGTGGAAACATTTGTAAGGCCATGCGAAGAGAGATAGCGAACAAAGCATTGAAAGAAAGATATTTCAGTTTCCTCATGAGAGGGTAACATTCCGTAATTGTGTAAAGTTTATAAGTTCCAGGTTTCAAACCGTGCTCATTGTGACGACCATCTGCATCAGTGACTAGGGGGAACCACATTAGAGATTGCTCTACTGCTGTCCGAAACTTCTTAGGTGAGAAGGTGACATGTTTGCTACCTCCCTCCTTATGCTCATCTTCGAATTCCAACATGTGTTACTGTCCCGTTGGTAAGTCCAGTGCTTCAAGTAACGGACCAGCCAGATATGAAACTGCCTCAAATCTAGTGATCTTGGTGACCACGCACTTTGGAATGTATGGCCCATTATTTAGTTTTCTCCACGTGTGTTACGGAGAAATTGAATGACCTCATGAGCAGAGAGACGTGGGGATCCATCGTTCATCAAAACGGTTGAGTCCAAAGCATATCGCTCCCACAGAGCGGCGATCGCACGTTGGCAAAGCAAATCACAGTAACGTGTGGCGCTCACGCTGCATGTACTCTGTCCTTGGGGACCGAGATCCTCCTACGCCGCCGTACCAATACCGGCGCCTGACGTAAAGCCATGACACTGCTAAAAGGGCAAAGCTCGTTGCACACAGTGTGAACATCATTCCAATGAATACTGTAGTTATTAGTCTACCCAGGTTCAAGTACCGCAAGTTTAATTATAATCCCCTTACATACCCATGAGGGTAGGATAGCATAGTGTCTCATTCCGCTCTCAAACTACAGCATCTCTTTCATATCTTCGACAGTTAGTACTGTATTTTTTTCTGTACAATCTGAAGGATATCTACAGAGCTTCAATCAATGTAGCCCCGTCAACACTTTATCTATAGCTACAAATTCTGGAAACGTAGGTTTGCCTTTCTTCAGTCTGTCTTTGATGGTAGGTTGTAGGGGCAGTTACGTGAGTTCCTTCATTCTTCCCCAAGGTCAGTCTCTAACACGCTTTTCTTTCTGTTGTAGATTTCAGTTTCACTATTTTGCAACCAAGAAACTAAAATTTCGATAATATTCACACTTGTCAGACTGTGACGTTTCCCGATTTGAAATTATTACATTCTATAGAATTTTTCGTGAAGTTAGAGGATATTTCCCTTCCGTCCTACATAACTTCTGAGGATGTCACTGATTATGAAGGAGATTCGTTTACTCCGACTTAAATCTTTCAGTACTCTGTCAAATTCTTGTAGCAGAACCATATCTACCATTTCAACTCCATTCAGTCTCTCTTCCGCTCCTGATACATTGTTTTGAAGTTCATTTCCCTTGCACAGTCCTTCACCTTCCAGATTTCCCTTCTTTTCTTAGTACTGGCTTGCGCGTATGGTCTCTTGATTTTCATACCGCTACATCTCTTTCCTCGGAAGGTGTCTTTAATTTTACTGCAGGTGGCATCGAAATTTCCCTAATCATCTATGGTTCTACGCTAGCCATACTTGCTTTGTAATTTTTCGATTTGTGTCAACCTTATCATTTCAACAATCTGAGTACAATTATAATAGTTTTTTCGCTCTTTTTAGGAATGAGATATGATTCAACAGATCGGACACCTGGTGACTTTACATGCAAACACCTAGTTCAATAACACTATATTTTCTTTAAAAAAAGTTTATGATATTTGCGACATTTCTGAGAAAGGTCAACGTGAAGTCATCAGCGTATGGTCTATAATACGCTTAGCGTTGTGGCAATAGGCTGGTGCATTGCAAGCGATAAATATGTTAGAGTCTAAGTATGACTCGTAATGTACATTTTCTCCTCCATGTGATTTGAATAAAATGAATGTTATTACATTACTGTTTTAGTAACAGCGGTTTAGCTGAAGAATTGCAGGCCAGAAACAGGTTAATACTCTAGCATGATTTCTTAGTTCCCTTGACACTGTAATGTTTTACATTAACTACAAAATAGTATAATAAAGTATTTTGTATTACGACACAATTGACGAGTAGCGTTCATAAAGTTGAGATGCTTTGAATCGGCAACTAGCTGCGATTGGTGCCTGGAATTAATGCTTAAGATAAGGCGGGTAAAAATAAGGATACAACGATGCCACAGGGGACAATGTGTTCCACGGTATATATTATTGTAATATGTTGTTTCTTTAAATATTACAAATAACAGGCGGCTAATAAAACTACCTCGTCTCAGTGGCACAGCGTGCTACCTTCATGATGTTTTGAGGGGGACAACATCTGTGATGACGTGATAGAATAAGAAATAAAAACCGGCAAAGGAGAGATAGGGGATCTGGTATTAGAGTCAGAGTTTAAAAGAGCTTTGGATGACTTGGGATCAAATAAGGCAGAAAGGATGGAGAACATTCCATCAGAAATTCTAAAATCTATGAAATGTGAGGCAACAAAATGACCATTCAGGCTGGTATGTGCTACATATGAAACTGAAGATATGCGATCAGATTTTCGGGAAAACATCATCCACACAATTCCGAAGCTTGCAAGAGCCGACAAGTGTGAGAATTGTCGCACAATCAGCTTAACGGGTCATGCAACCAAACTGCTGACAACGATAATTATATGGAAGAACAGAAAAAAATTGAGAATTTGTTATATTATAGTCAGTTTGGCTTTAAGAAAGGCAAGGGCACCACAGAAGTAGTTCTGGCGTTCCTTTTAGTAATGGAAGCGAAACTGAAGAAAAATCAAGACAATTTCATAGGATTTGACGACCCGGAAAGAGGGTTCGACAATCTAGAATTGTTCAAGGTGTTACAAATTCCGAGAAAAATAAGAGTAAACTGTAGAGGAAGGCGGGTAATATGCAATACACAAGAACTGAGAGTAAATAGTAAAAGTGGAAAACGAAGAAATAAGTACTCCGTCTAAAAAGGGTATAAGACAGGATAACAGTATTTCGCCCCTTCAGTTCAATCTTTACAGAGACGGACGGAAGTAAAACAGTGGTTCAACAGTGGGATTCAAATTCGAGATAAAAGAATATCAGTGATAAGCTGTCCTCAGCGAAACTGAAGAAGGATTACAGTATATATTGAATGGAATGAACAGTCTAATGAGTGCAGAATATGGATTGAGAGTAATCCGAAGAATGACGAAAGTAATGAGGAACAGCAGAAATGAGAACGATGAAAAACTGAACATTAGGACTGATGATAACGAAGTATGTGAAGTTAAGGAATCTGCTACCTAGGCAGCAAAATAAACCGTGGCAGACGAAGCAAGGAGGACATAAGAAGCAGACTAGCGCTGACGAAAAGGGACTTCTCGGCCAAAGGAAGTCTGTCAACATCAAAGAAGTCTGTCAACATCAAACTTAGGCTTTTAATCGAGGAAGAAATTTTTGAGAATGTACCTTTGGAGCACAGCGTTGTATGGTAGTGAAACATGGTCAGTCGGAAAACGGGAACAGTATAGAATCGAAGCATTTGAGATTTGGTGCTGCAGAATAATTTTGAAAATTAGGTGTACTGATATGGTCAGGAATGAGGTGGTTTTTGCAGAATCGACGAGGAAAGGAACACACGGAAATCACTGAGAAGAAGAAAGGACAGAATGATAGGACTTTGCCGGCCGTAGTGGTCGAGCGGTTCTAGGCGCTTCAATACGGAACCGTACTGCTGCTGTGGCAGGTTCGAATCCTGTCTCGGGCTTGGATGTGTGTGATGTCCTTAGGTTAGTTAGGTTTAAGTAGTTCTAAGTCTAGGGGACTGAAGACCTCCAGATGTTAAGACCCATAGTGCTCAGAGCCATTTGAACCATTTGATCGGACATTGTTAAGACATTGAGAAATAACTTCCATGGTAGTGAAGGGAGCTGTAGATGGTAGAAACTGCAGAGGAAAACAGATTGGAAGATATCCAGTAGAGAACTGTAGAGGAAAACAGATTGGAAGATATCCAGTGAAGAACTGAGTACGTAGGTTGTAACTACTAATCTGAGATGAAAAGTTTGGCACATGAATTTCAGTGCGACAATCTCTACTCCGCTATCATACATTCTATTGTGGCAAGTTTATGTATTAATGAAACGAATGTTATTGCACATTTAATTTAATTAATGGTTCAAATAGAAGATGCAAAAATAAGGTGAAAATGTTAGGGGGCCAGCATCTGGAACTACAACCCACGACAAAATGAAGTAACTGCAGTGCTGTTCCTCAAGTTTTTCTTGACCCACGCCACACGATTATATAATGATTGGAATTTTCTATTGTGATGAAATATGTAAGAACGGAAGTTTGTCACTTTTACTTAGCAGTTAAAGAATTGTGATATACTGTTTTGTGGTATAAATACAGTACATCGTGACTGTTACATGCCACTAGCCTTCATAAATGCTCATGGACACACTGCAGGAAATCAGCGGCACCTGTGTGTTCATTGTCAACTGGTACAAGCAGTCAGTACTACTTCACTTATTGAAAGTACCGCGTTGTGCGATGATTACCACCTCATCTCTTTTATGATTGTGTTATGTCGGTGAGGTTTTGCTTCGATAATAACTTTAGCGCAGGTACGTTAAAATCCAAAAATGTTAAATACTCGATTAATTACTGTTCAAGCTATAACAATGTAACGTTATTTCATTAGATGATTGAATAGTATTGCGATGTTCTGTAGCTGTGGTTTGAAAACGTACGGCTACGTTCGAAACTAGTCCCCAGTATAATGTACATGCAACAGTGACAGAAACTCTGAATAAAGAATTATCAAACCTCAGTTTCTTGTCATTTCCCAACAAAATTTAGGAACTACGTAACACTACGGATTTTATTTATTTATTTTTTTTTTTTTTACCTTTCTGTTTTCAGTAGCAGTGTAAGAAGCGTCAGCGGAAGCGGACGGTACTGTTTAGGGAATTATATTAAAATTTACCAATTGGGAACAACTCGTACGCTCATGTCGAGTTAAGTAGAAAAAAAATAGTCACCAAAAGTAGTATGGAAAATAACAACTTTCGATGTGAAGAAAGAGCTACAGAATTTTCCGAGCGTTGCTAATTTTCGAACTATTTCAGAGTAATTCACGATACACACTGCAAAATACAAGGTGTACATAAAGTCCGGGAACATTTTCGGTTGTTTATTTAACGAGCACCAAACATTGTACAGGTATCATACATGTGTCATTTAGAAGATGAACCCTTCAAGTATTTTTTTCTTTTTTCATGTGCATCCCCACAGCGTAGTTTGGTAATTTGACGAAAGTTAGCGCTAGTAGCTAACATGGCTAGTTCACGTGCTGATCGAGCTCTCTGTGTGTTGAAGTTCAACAAAACCAAGTGTGCTACAGCTGTTCAACGGATATTTAGAGCCAAGTACGGCATTAAGCCAATAACAAGGATACATTAAAGATGTGATTTATGTACTGCCTCTACTACGTGATGTAGCAGAGGTAAGGGAGAGGATACGGGAAGCGACTGCCACAGTCGACGATGCCATCCTGGGATGGGTATGGCAAGAAACCGAGCCGGGTCACTCATAGTTTGCATATCGAATGTTTGTGAAAAAAACTGTAGCACCTAGAACCACCCGGCCACTCTGGCCGGCCTTTGTAGGTCGTAGGCATTCGTAGATGCAGTGCAGAATTCAAAAAAAGTAATGGATAAGTGGAAGTAGTGGCCATTTGTGAACAACGTTACCAGAACAACAGACTTCTCTACTGTTCTATCACTTGGCCATCAAACCAGACACGAAATTTGTTACGCTTTCTGCTGATTTATGGCACTGCAACTCTTCCAAGTTATGGTAGCGGTTCGACAGGTGGCAGTGGCTTTGTTTCCACAACATAGCTTTAATTCATCCCAATTCAATTAGTACGAAATCTCTATAATTGTATACAAAAACCTCTCTCGTGGATAAGTGTATCCGTTAGTGAAAAACGGATCAAAATCCCTGCAGCAGTTCCTGAGATTAATCTGCACATACAGAGGGGCTCTAGGAGTTGACTTCAGTTTACATATAGAGAGAAAATTCCCTTTGTCAGTATCGGTTGTCACCCAACATTCTTTTACAGTTTTGAAGCTTTCACTTCAGCTGTTATTTTCTATAAGATAATCAAATAACGAACAAAAGCGGCTTTTCTGTGGCACATTCTAGTCAAACTAACTGCAGCATAAAGTACGTCATCGCATAAAAAGTTCGCGTTTCCGCAAAACAAAACGTTCCGCTCGCTTTTCGTTTACTGCATAATTCGACGAAATGTTTTTTACATCTTTTGATTCCTCACACGATATCTGCCATGAAGCTTACATTAAAAAAAACTAAGAAAAATAGAAATCTGATATTCACATAAAGGATGACCTCCCATAGGACGACAAACCCAAAAGCTGGACCTGGTAACACTAGAATAACTGACGTTTAAGCATTTCTGTTTTTCTGTTTTCTTGTGAAAAGGGCTTGTGGAACGAAAATTGCGCAGCAGATCCGTTTCAAGAAAGATACTTGTAACTGCTTAGGTTCAAAATTGACTACAAAACCTGCGAGAGTCTAATAAAAAGTACAGACGTAACAATTATTTACCGTAGAGAAGAGCATTGTACATTGATACTCTTCTAAAACTTTCACCTCTACCTTGCCCTAGCCAGTCCTGTAACGGAAGTTTAATATGTTTTCTTGTTCATTTTCAAATTACAGCATTCACTCTCTCATGTCATGCAGTTACCAGACGTTACAGGACTTAGTCCGTAGAAATAAGATATTTCGAAATGTGAAAAAACGGTCCAGGGTGTTATGGTTTGTGTGGTCATATCTAGGAACAAATGTTCCATTGAAATTCAGAAGCATTGCAATCGAAAATCTGTTATGAATACCATATTTAACTGTCTTTCTGATATATTACTACACTCCATTAAATAGTAAGTGAAATCAGTTTAAGCAGAAGTATTATCAAAAACCAGTTACAAGTTAAATACATTTTGAAACAGAAGATATTGGAAGTAATCACTAATTCCCATTTTCAAAGCATTGAAGATACTCAGTTCATTTGCAACTATTACGTGTTGCAAAGAAAAACACCTTCTACTGTTTAATGGTAGAAGGTGGTGCTTGACCGACGAAGTATGGCTTAACTGTTATCCTTTTATATAAACAGTTCTAAAACATTATAGCATTTTACTCACCACAAAAATGCGTAACTGAGGACGAAAAAAAGTATTCCAGTAAGCTTTAATGTATTATAAAGCACTTAAAAGAACTAGAAATATCTACAAAAGCTGCACAAAACACTAGCCATATGCAGTATCCGCCATTTTCTACTGTTTTGCGTCTTAAGCCAAAGACACAAACCAGTAGAAAATGGCGGATACTGCATATGGCGATCAACTGCGCATTCCTTCACGTGATTCAAAATGAGTCACTACATTAAAACGTCGACCAGGAAACATCATGTGTTTCTAGGTACAGTGTCCTCTGGGTACAATGCTCTAATGACACCCTCCTTTAGAGATGCACACGACCAGCCGGCTGCTCTTGTTCGCGACTGATGCCTTCTGTAACTTCAAACTAGTCCTGAAATAGTCATTACTCATGAATTATCCCTGAACTAGTTACGTAGACTAAGATTATTAAGTGAGACCCGAAAGGGCGGAAAAATAACGAGCGGTCTCTTCGGTTATCTAAGTGATCAAGAAACACATACCAAATTTTAAAATAATATGTTTACTAAATAACCCTATTCCATTTTATTGCAATGTACCATGGGCCTTGTCGAATCCAACTGCATCGTGTGTGCGAAAGAAAATATCGGAGCATCTAAACTGTCAGATCCAGAAAGCTATTTGAGACATTCTTCCTTGACATCCAGCGAACCTTATCAAGCTATAGCCGGGTATCGACCGCGCTAGCTGTCGACTAAGCTCTCAGCTAAATAACATCACCTGACCTCCAATACTTAACCAGAAATTTATTTTTCTCCTTCATGTTTCTTTGCTGCCGAATAACAGTCGCAGACAGTAATTGATCTGTTTCAGTTCCAACTTGAATGGAGCTTGTGCAGTTAACAGGTTTCTGCAACAAGAAGATTTTGTAAATATTGTTTTGGGACATGCCAACAGCTGCCAAATAAACAGCATTCAGTACCTTGATAATTCCAACCAATACTAAGATAACACAATCTATAGAATGTACTCATGCATCCGCGATTTAGTGGAGCTGCTGTTCTCTGTGCTGCAAAGAGCGTGGACTATAGCGGTGAGTGGCATCACGTGTTCCCAACCCTAATAAAGTCACTGTCTTGCAGCGCCGTTCGTGAGCTTGTGTAATGTCACCTCTGATTGACAGCTAGTTGCTTACCCACTGTTATGGTCGGTGTCGGGCTCTACTGAATATGATGGAAGTTCGGTTTTAACTATTCTGTTGCTCCAATATATTGAAATAAAAGGTTGCCCCTGAATGACAGTACTTGTTCCTAAATGACGACCAATTTTCATGGCTGCTAAAACCCTTGCCTAATTGCTAAGTTACTGAATACCCTGTGCCCAAATATTTACACAACGGCGGACGGTGAGGGAACGTCCCTCAATAGATTCAGTGCTCTGTGACTCTGGAGACAAACAGATCGAGTTCTGTATCCTCCTATGGGGTTGGTGCCCGTTGAGTTCATGAATATCTTCCAATCTGTAATGGGGCATTATTAGGGGCTTCCCTAGATACTTCCATAGCTCTGTTCTTCCATTTACCTTCACCCCATTTTATGTTTTAATATCCTGAATTACTTTCTCCAGGACCAAATTAAAGGGTAATGGTGAAATGGTATCACCTTGTCCCACACTACGGCCAGTGACAAAACCGCAAACATTTACAATGTTTAAATCCTTTCTTTGATATTTCCATTTCCTTAGAACTAAAAACAGTATTCTTTAATCATAATATTATTTTACTTTTGAATACATCGTGGGAAGAGACAATGATCAAAGTTATTACTAATAGTTACTATTAAAATCAGTCTTGATCACAAATTTATTTATTCTGGTAACCGGTATCGACCACGCCTATGGTCATCTTCAGACCAAATTGCTGTATGAGCAGCCTCCTTCTCGTGGTAATATTATTTTATCTGTTAATTACAACGTTTACTGTTCTACCTCATAAATTTACAAATTATTCTTCGCTTCTAAGTTCGCAGAGATTTGTTGGCTCTTGCTTTCGCAAGTGATTGTTTGTGGTCACTAGCCGGGCGCTGTGGCCGAGCGGTTCTAGGCGCTTCAGTCCGGAACCGTGCGACTGCTACGGTCGCAGGTTCGAATCCGGCCTCGAGCATGGATGTGTGTGATGTGCTTAGGTTAGTTAGGTTTAAGTAGTTCAAAGTTCTAGGAGACTGATGACCTCAGATGTTAAGTCTCATAGTGCTCAGAGCCATTTGAGCCATTTAATCTACAAAGTTTATCCGCTAGAAACTTTTAGGTTTAAGTAGTTATAGGGGACTGCTGACCTCAGATGTTAAGTCCCATAGTGCTCAGAGCCATTCGAACCATTTTTTTGCAGTCACTGAAAAGCTTTCTTTAACCAGATGTTCACGCGTAGGTCACGGAAATCCCGTAAATTACGGGTCGGTGGGGAGAGAATTGGCACGCTATAGCGTTCCGGATGTGTTCAGTCTGGTTCAGATCAAGCGAATTTGGTACCCCAAACATCAACCTGATTTCACTATTACCCCCAGTACCATCTTTCTGGCGCCTGGAAATGCATTGTAATCCTGCTGGAAGATGCCGTCGCAGACGGGAAGGACATCAAATATGAAGGGTTGCTGGCAGTCAGCAGCAGCTTTTACTTACTTCACAGCTGTCATTGTGCCTTCCACTACCGCCAGAGTACCCATGGAAGTTCTGCTGTATGTTTGCAATTGGATAATGCTGCCCCCAGCGGCCTGCATCTATTGCGCGGTGCATGTTTTAAACAACCGTTCGGTGGCTGAGGGCGTGTCTGGGCTCGACCTTCGACTAGCTGAAACAAGTAACGCCATTCACCTGACTCGAACACTCTTGTCCATTGGTTCATGATGCAACCTCGATAGTCTCATGCCCATTCCGCTAGTAATTCGGAATGTTGTTGGTCAACGTGGGAATACGCAAGTGTTGAGCTGTGACACACTGTTCGCTTATTAAGCACACCCTTTGATCTGTAATAACACGAAACGTGTTCACCTGTTAGGATGACACCTTTGCATTGATCTTTGGTGCAATTTAGATGATCTCGTGCCCATGACGAACATAATTGTTGATGTTGTTGGTCCACGTACGTGTTGAGACGTGGTACGCGTTTCGTTTAGTAAGCGTGATACACTGGTTGCACTAAACACAGTACTAGAAACCATATGAAGGGCTTATTTCAATAGTAAATATACTATACATACTTGGATATTTCTGGTATCTCAACTGCAGATTTTTCAGAGCTCATTTAACTTTAGGACTCTATATCTTAGAACGAACAAAAATGGACTTGTACCACTATTGAAATAAGCCCCTCGTATGAGGACGTAGTTGATGTGGTTTCACTATCATGCTCCTAAAAGCCCCCACCGAGCGAGGCGGCGCAGTGGTTAGCACACTGGACTCGCACTCGGGAGGACAACGGTTCAATCCCGCGTCCGGCCATCCTGGTTTAGCTTTTCCGTGATTTCCCTAAATCGGTCCAGGCAAATACCAGGATGGTTCCTTTGAAAGGGCACGGCCGACTTCCTTCCCCATTCCTCGCTAATCCGATGAGATCGATGACCGTGCTGTTTGGTGTCTTCCCCCAAACAACACAACCCTAAAAGCCCCCGCAACACAATTCTGTCCTTGTGAATCCGTCTTAAAACAGCTGTCTACGGATCCTCACGACAGGATCACTAGAACAGCAGACCATGTCGCTCTTTTCCGGTATGCTTGCTCTAGGCAGTGCCAGATTAGCCACGTAACAAGACTTAGCAAATGTTACGAGGCCCTTCTTGTTAGGAGGCACAATAACTGGCTGTAAAAAATTCTCTACGAAGGATATTCTACCTACCGTCCTACGTAAAGACGCTGTTATCCAAATCTACATTTAGTAACGATTTTAGCTCGATTTTAAAAATGTGCGCTGGCCACACCATACATTATTGTATGATAAGTTGATAATATCTCAAAACTTACACGGAAATTCCCTAATATCGTCCACGCTAGCCGTGGTAACCAGATCGATTAAAGTAGTGTTCTACTCTTTACGAAAAAGAAAGTAGTTAATAAATAATGTATTTATATTCGAAGTCCTCAACTATTAAAATCGTTCATTCCATCTACAGTGTATTTGTTTCTCTTTCATTATTTTTGATTAGCGCCGTCTAGAGCGAAGGTTGCTTTCTTGCTGGTGGACCGTTGTTGTATAACGTGTTATAACTTGTTTGTGGTCGTTGTTGACAACTGTACAGGATACTGAGAGCATGAAAGATAAATGTACCTAGTGATGGTGAAATTTGCTGACAGGAAGAGTAGAAGCATTGAGGAATGGGGTAAGTTTGTTTCTTTTTGTTATTTACGCTACCAGCACAAAAATCCAGGTAGTTCCTATGCGCAACGTTGTAGCAGAATCCAATAAAAATGTAATTAAACTACAAAAAATGAATATCAAAGCTGTTTCATTTACTTATGAAAATGAGAGTATACGTGAGGATCCAGTGATATAATACCATCATTTAGTTGCCAATCGCAGCGTAATTAAACCGGCTGCCTACAGAGCATTTTTTTTGTACAGAACAGTTCTCTATTGTTATAACTTTTACTAACCTCTTATGACAGTACCTTTTGTCTCTTATTTTGTGTAAGAGGCGATGACTATGAATTGTTCGTCGTATCCTGTGTAGAAGTTCGGTCGCCGCGCAGTTATATGGACCGCATTTCCTTGTAGGGGAATTCTTTTTCTGTAAGTCTCCTTTCGGACAAAACTTCAAATAATTTCTGATATGCATTTTTCTCTTCATGGAAGTACGCACTTTTAATATTAACTCCAGAACAGAACGGACAATTCCAATTTGAGCCGTGGCGGCTGGCGCCTAGGGTGTTCTACTTGCATCGCTGATATTGATATTCGGCTGCCCTATTTTTGACTGTTGCCCCGGCTGGTTTTCCGGGTGAACGTGTGACGAGTGAGTCTCCGGTCGGCGTTCAAAGAGTCAACTTGTATTGAAAACAGGCCCGCGTCCCAAACCGTGGTGCATGGTCCTCGCCGTGCTCACAGCTTTCCAGCTGGTAATTTGCAAGCTCCAAGTTACGTATGACTTTTATTCTGTGTTTAAGTAAGAAGATTGTTGAAACTTACTGTGGCATGGGTAGCTGCCGGAGATGATTCTGAACTTGGTTCCACAGTGGGTATTGTAAGGAGGCTGATGTTCCTTATTCCATTTTTGATCATCCATGGATATTTTAAGTGGTTTTCATGCAAATTTTACCATGTTTTAGGACATATGGTCCGCTTTGGGACTGGCTGCGGTTGTGTACGTGCCCGGCAGCCGTACAGTTAATGGTTTAATCATTTGTCACGGCACCATTTGGTATGATTATCTGATGTTGGCCGGCCACGGTGGCCGAGCGGTTCTAAGCGCTTCAGTCCGGAACCGTGTGACTGCTAAGGTCGCTGGTTCGAATCCTGCCTTGGGCATGGATGTGTGTGACGTCCTTAGGTTAGTTAGGTTTAATTAGTTGTAAGTTCTAGGAGACTGATGACCTCCGATGTTAAGTCCCATAGTGCTCCGAGCCATTTGAACCAATTTGATGATGAAAGTGCTTTAAGGAAACTGGAAGTGATCTCTAAGCTTCCTGATAATTTACTGGGAGACGGGTAATGTTAGAGTATTGTTCCTTAAGAATTTGGGGGCGTGCTTATTATAACTTCCAGCGTGGCTGTGATTTGACCTTGTTTTCATTGCAGTCTGTTTGTGCTGCAGGCAGACTGCTCGTTCCTTGGCGTCGACGCGGTTATGGATTCTCGTCAGGACCGCTCATTGTGGGGCCGGTCGTATTATATATAGATATATACCGCCTGCTATGTTACCCTGTGCACAAGCCGTGGGGAGTGAACGCCCGTATTGGCTGCCGGCCGTAGCGTTATTGCTTCCAAACACTGCTATGGGCCTTAACGCTGTTCTCTAAAGTTAAGTGCAATTTGGGAATCATTCTGTGTTAATTAAGTGAGGCCACTTTGTTAATATAGGCGTTTCTCTAAGTCATTTTATTGGTAGAGTCATTACTAGCCCTTCTTATTTAACACTTACGTTAAAATGGCTCTGAGCACTATGGGACTTTACCGAGCGAGGTGGCGCAGTGGTTAGACACCGGACTCGCATTCGGGAGGACGACGGTTCAATCGCAAGTCCGGCCATCCTGATTTAGGTTTTCCGTGATTTCCTTAAATCGCTCCAGGCAAATGCCGGGATGGTTCCTTTGAAAGGGCACGGCCGATTTCCATCCCCGTCCTCCCCTAATCCAATGAGACCGATGACCTCGCTGTCGGGTCTCCTTCGCCAAAACAACGCAACCCCCAACCCAACCCCCTATCGGACTTAACTTCTGAGGTCATCAGTCTCCTAGAACTTAGAACTCCTTAAACCTAACTAACCTAAGGACATCACACACATCCTTGCCCGAGGCAGGATTCGAACCTGCGACTGAAGCCGACTCGCGGTTCCACACATACTTATGTTAATCATTTGTATATCTTTAATGAAAGTGCAAGTTCTGCGACCTTGGTTGGCCCACATTTTTAGTATAAGCATGTTTCACTGTGGACCTTTATATGGGCAGTTCGGTTTTATTAAGCTTCAAGATTGGTTGGTTGGTTGGTTGTTTTTGGGGGGAAGGAGACCAGACAGCGAGGTCATCGGTCTCATCGGATTAGGGAAGGAAGTCGGCCGTGCCCTTTGAAAGGAACCATCCCGGCATTTGCCTGGAGCGATTTAGGGAAATCACGGAAAACCTAAATCAGGATGGCCGGACGCGGGATTGAACCGTCGTCCTTCCGAATGCGAGTCCAGTGTGCTAACCACTGCGCCACCTCGCTCGGTAAGCTTTAAGATCTCTTTGTTCTTATGAAGTTGTGGTATTATGTGGCTGTGTAGCTTTGGTTGGAAGAATATAGTGTTATTAGTCTCCTGAGACATGGTTAAACCAGAACGATTGTTTGTTATTGATTATCCACCGTGCCTACTATCAATGATTTTGATTGCGGACGCAAAATAATATGATTGTTATTCGTCTTTATGTAATTCAGTCGAAGTGAAGATTGTATATTGCATCAGTATGAGGGGAAATGTACGAACTGAAGTTTATAATAAAGTCTGTTTTGAGTCAAATTAAAATTGTAAAACAATCACAGGCTTGTCCAACACCTGTGATCCCAGGCTTCCTACTTCCTTTAAATAAATGTGGTGAGGTTGTAATTTTGATATTCTAAAGAACTGGGTAGTACCACGGTTCACAATTATAGACTGCTCCCCATCTCCATACTGCCCCGCTAACTGACTTACGGTCTGTGACCTCTGCTTGGGCTCATCAACTATGACAAGAAGAGCTCAGTTCATAGATACACCGAACTTATTCAAAGACTATTCGTAACTCATTCTTAATCCGTGATAGCGCGGTTTTCTCTGGCGTCCTCATGTTCGAGTTCAATATATCTATATATTATTTCAGATTATGTAACTGCATAACACTGTCAGAGACAGCAAAGGACTTGGAAGAACAGTTGAACGGAATGAATAGTGTCATGAAAGGAGGGTATAAGATGAACATCAACATTAGCAAAACGAGGATAATGGAATGTAGTCGAAATAAGTCGGGTGGTGCTGAGGGAATTAGATTAGGAAATGAGACACTTAAAGTAGTAAAGGAGTTTTGCTATTTGGGGAGCAAAATAAGTGATGATGGTCGAAGTAGAGAGGATATCAAATGTAAACTGGCAATGGCAAGGAAAGGGTTTCTGAAGAAGAGAAATTTGTTAACATCGAGTATTGATTTAAGTGTCAGGAAGTCGTTTCTGAAAGTATTTGTATGGAGCATAGCCCTGTATGGAAGTGAAACATGGACCATAACCAGTTTGGACAATAAGAGAATAGAAGCTTTCGAAATGTGGTGCTACAGAAGAATGCTGAAGATTAGATGGGTAGATCATATAACTAATGAGGAGGTATTGAATAGGATTGGGGAGAAGAGAAGTTTGTGGCACAACTTAACTAGAAGAAGGGATCGGTTGGTAGGACATGTTCTGAGGCATCAAGGGATCACCAATTTAGTATAGGAGGGCAGCGTTGAGGGTAAAAATCGTAGGGGGAGACCAAGAGATGAACACACTAAACAGATTCAGGAGGATGTAGGTTGCAGTAGGTACTGGGAGATGAAGAAGCTTGCACAGGATAGAGTACAACGGAGAGCTGCATCAAACCAGTCTCAGGACTGAAGACCACAACAACAACAACTGCATTTCATTGAGAAAATAAAAGTATGTAATGGAAGAATGACATAGATAATTTGTCCTTCAGTCAGAGATAATCTTTTCTTGTCGTTGTTACCTAAAGTCTCAGCAGTGCCAGGTTAGCTACGTAGCAAGAATTAGCAAATGCTATGAGGCCCCGCGTGTCAGGGGAGCCCTCGCATGGGCGTAAAAAAATCTATGTGAAGGGCATTTCACACCGTCCAATGGAAAGACGGTGTTGTCCAAATCTACTATGAGTAATAACGATTTTAGCTCAATTCTAAAAATGTGCTCTGGCCACAACACACACTATTATATATATCATACGTTGACAACATCTCAAAACTTACTGGGGAATCCCTATTGTCGTCCGAGCTAGTCGTAGTAACCCGATCACTTAAAATAGAGTTCTACTCACAACTAATAAGAAGGTAGTTAATGAATACTATATTTATTTTTGTATGTTTTATGCTATTAAAGTCGTTCATTCGGTCTACAGTGGATTTGCTTTCATTTCAGTACTTCTGATACGCGCCGTCTAGAGCGGAGGTTACTTTCTTGCTGGTGGACTGTTGCTGTATAACGTGTTATAGAATGAAATTTTCACTCTCCAGCGGAGTGTGCGCTGATATGAAACTTTCTGGCGCCTTGACGTTTTCAGGAAACATCCCCCAGGCTGTGGCTACGGCATGTCTCCGCAGTATCCTTCCTTCCAGCAGTGCTAGTCTTGCAAAGTTCGCAGGAGAGCTTCTGGGAAGTTTGGAAGGTAGGAGATGAGGTACTGGCGGCATTGAAGCTGTGAGGACGGGTCCTGAGTCGTGTTTGGTTAGCTCAGTTGGTAACAGTCTGCATTCGGCGGTGCTGCTACTCGGACGTCTGTCTACGCCCCTGTCGTGGAAATTCCGATGTGCACGGTTGTTTACGTATTCCGCGTACTCGCCAGTTTGGAAGACACCGATATGTTACAATGTTCGAATGTATGTGAATTCCTGAGAGACCAAACTGCCGAGGCCATCTGTTCCTAGACCTAGAAACTACTTAAACTAACTTATGCTAAGAACAACATACACGCCCATGCCCGAGGAAGGACTGGAACCTCCGGCAGGAAGAGCTGCGCAATCCGTACATGGCGCTTCATACCACGCGGCCAATCCGCGCGGCGACACCTATATAGAATAGCACATGCATACCGCAAGTCGACTCTCAAGTTTTGTTTTTCGAGTGAATATGCGAGACCGAAAGCTTATGAAATTGAAAGATTTCTACGAGACGGAATTAAAATTGGCTACGACGAACTTATTGCAATACGCCTCTGCATAGTGAGCAGTGTCGTCTACGTCAAACTGATTAACGATGCAATGTGTGACAAAATCCTTCGAGATACTAAACATGGTCTCAAATTTCGCCACTCTGTTGGACATGTCGGACAGGTAACAATCGATCTCGCAGCACTGGGATTTCGAAGCATACGTATCTTCCCTGCGAGGTTCCGTCTGACTTGGTGATTGACGCCTTACGCCCATATGGAAGAGCGTTTAGCCACGTGGAGGACAAATGGTTCAACTTCACGACCTGCGCCGCTCTCGATGGGACGATACAGATCAGAATAGAAGTGATGCAACATGCACCTACATACTTGTTCATCGTCGGATGCAGAGCAATAGTGATCTACGATGGACAACCCACAACATACTCTGGATCCGGGAAAGAGGGCCACGTCGGTTCAGAATGTATGCAGCGGATGATTGGCGAACCCGTGCCTACATCCACTCTGACGCTGCTGACACTATCGTATGTGGACGCGACTCACATAGACCCCATCCCGAAGAATGACAGCTCTATCATCCTGATAGTTTACGGTAAATACTGCTGCAGAGACCGCCACCTGTGAAGAAACGACGCACACTTCTGCCACTCCGGCGTCGACGACCGGAGAGGACCGGTAGGAGGTACGGAAATTGATACTACCGTTGTGCCGACATCTGCTTTCGTTCCTGTCACCGGGAGTCACTTCCGCACTCGGACACAGGGAAGCACATGCGCAGACAACAATCGCCAACGCCTCACGAGAAACGACGGCTAGCGCCGTCGGACTCCTGCTTAATGCATTCCACAGCAAACGGGGTTGCATGTAGCGACGATACAGTGAACCGGGATGCGCAACGGGAGGTTCTACATTACACTCAGCAGAATCCCTTGAGACAGGGATTGAATACAGACCCACTGGATGGAGAGCCGCCAGTAAGAGTCCCATCATCCACCGCAGCAGCCCTTTCGACTTCGATCAACCTGGCGTGAGAAACGAGACGAGACATGGACCTCCAGCACAGGAACTGGGCCGATGAATCCGATACTGATCCGCAGATCGACGACGCAGCAACAATGATAACCACGCAGACGATGCAGACTGTCGCAGACACCATCTCGCTGAGCAGCAGCACACAGATTAACGGAAGCCTTCATGTGCGCTGGACGCACTGAGGAACAGCGGCAGGCGTATGGAATAGCCTCTATTAACATTAACACAATTTTGACGCCGGTCAAACTGCAATTATTACGAGACATGCTGCATGCGTCACAAGTCGACATCGTCCTTCTGCCGGAGGTATGTGTCGAGAGCATCCCCGACCTCTGTGAGTACGATACATAGAAGACGGCAGCCGAACAGCGATACCTCTGCGTGACGCCGTAGTGGCCGAGATTGCGGTGTACCTGCCGTCAGCACGAGTACTGGCGCTCACAGTGCTAGGAGTACGGATCGTTAACGTCTACGCACCATTGGGGTCCGACAAAGGGCGCGATCGATCCCGTTTTTACGCAGAGGAGATTGCGCCACTATTATTAGGTAGGTATGAAGATGTCTTATTTTCAGCTGACTTCAACTGTGTACTCGCACTAAAGGATCAGCACCCACGCTATAGTTCATGCCAGGAGGTGCGGAAATTGATACAGGACATGAACGTAATCGATACACGGGAGACGATACCTGGCAACAGACGCGGATATACCTATGTCACAAGTCACTCAGCAAAGTTAGGGATTTTCTCTGCCTGGGGACTGGATTTCTGTGTTGTCCTCATCATTTCATCATCATCATCGTTCGTGATAGTGGCTATATTGGAGTGAGTAAAAAAATGGAGTTTGAAAACATTGGGACTTTGTATGGACGCTGATGACCACTGTAAGACTTCGTGGTCTCCTGACCTTCATTGCTTACATATTCCGCCCTCACAATCATATTCCGCACATCAAGACGTTCATTCGAACCCAAACTCGATAAGATAAAGTCAATGTCGTATGAATTCATGTAAACGATATGCAATTAACAAGTAAGCGCACTGTGGTTGAAATACTCGAGGCTGGCGTACACACATACATTCCAGACATGACGGTCACAGAAGCTTTTAGTTCGGGAGAGAAACTGTACAACGGGACGCCGGTTCCTTCAGACGACGACCCAGCCTAT
This sequence comes from Schistocerca americana, assembly GCF_021461395.2. Taxonomy (NCBI): domain Eukaryota; kingdom Metazoa; phylum Arthropoda; class Insecta; order Orthoptera; family Acrididae; genus Schistocerca; species Schistocerca americana. Next base: position 293,501,489 of record NC_060125.1, read on the forward strand.
GTCGTCCAGTGACCGCCCGTGTAGCGGACAGCGTCGGCCCCAGTGAAAGGGGGAACAATCCTGTGTTCGGCTTAAAAGCAAATTCCGCTACATTGTGTGGGAGCGGCTAGCCTACACATTCTTTACACATAGCACGCAGTTTCATAGATTTTCACAGGGAGACAGCAAACGCCAAACGCCAATGCTACAGGTTTCCAGATTGGTCGCCATAAACGAAACGTCATTCTCCCGTTTTAGAAGAGCAGTGGTGATTGGCAGACGATATTTCTGACGCCTTGAGCTGAAGGAATAATGGAAGAGACCGAAAGATATACCCCTTCACGTCTGGCGTGGAGAGGTGCCGTTCCGTTGTCGCTCTTGGAGCGAGGAACAAGTCTCTCCTCAGTACTTCACTGGGAGAGCACCTCTGTCGAGAGCAAATCGAAGCGCTACTCTATATTGACTCCTTGCGATTAAGCGTTAATCACTGTGATGGCCACACTTATTGTGCGGTGTGAACAGACAGAGTTATAGTTAAACACCTGCGAGCCAATTTTGAGTGGCACCTCTGTCGAGAGCAAATCGAAGCGCTACTCTATATTGACTCCTTGCGATTAAGCATTGTTCACTGTGATGGCCGCACTTATTGTGCGGTGTGAACAGACAGAGTTATAGTTAAACACCTGTGAGCCAATTTTGAGTGGCATCGCGGTGGACTGGTTATCGGACCGGTGTACCACGCCAATAGCTAGACTAGGGGCGAATAGGAATCCTTGACTTCATCAAGGCATAGGGAGAGTTTGATTGGCGAAGGTCAGTCCAGATAGAACGAGAGTTATCTTATTTCTCAGCAGCGAGCGGCGCAGACAGCACTCATCGCAGCTTATGGTATTGTGCACAACAGCTATTGCGAGCCCCATATTTCCTTGACAACAGTACACTTCACTCCATTTCACACGTGACAGCCTCGACCGTACCTAGCAATATTCTAACGAATAATAATTATCCAAGTTGAGTAGGTGCGGCTCTCAGCCATTGTGCCAAGTCCATAACAACTTAAACTTTGTATAGAAATTTCATAAGCGAATACTATCCTTAAGAGGTAACTTCACATTCCGAAAAGAACCCGGAAATAACTTGTTCAGTTCATAACTAAAAATGCTATTGTGATTTCTCAGAATTTTTGCAAAATAAATAAAACTTTATAGTTACGTAAGAAATTTTGTGAATTTTTGTGTCATTTCCCTAAGCAGACGACTCCAGAAAACATTTATTGCTGAAAGTTTTTCAGGCATTTCTCTTTAGAACGGTAGGAGCATCTGTCTGACTTCTGTAGTAGTGTGGGGGTGGAAATTGCACCTTTCAGTAGCCACAGGGTAAAGGGTACATCTCAGATTAATCCGTTGCGCAGAATAACAGATCAGCCCCACGCCTCAGACCGCGCAGTTCAGCGCCCCACAAACCAAACATCATCATCAACTGTGCAAGTCGCCTCGATCGAATTTACGTAATACGGTGCCTCGAATCTACGATCCTTGATGCGTAATTGTAGCCCATCGCCTTTTCACATCACATTGCATGCATATGCACTGTCTCCCTAAGTCGTCAACGTGTATGGAGGAGTCGCGGTGTTTCGAAATTGAAACCAGCGCACCTGAGGTAACCTGAGTGCAGACACTTAATCGATGAAACTTGGCACATATGTGAATGTCGCCTCGTGACATATCCGACGACGTTGCAATGGTGGCTGGAATACGTTAAGCGTGCATTGCACCGAGCGTTAATTGCATATGGAAGAGAGGAGATGATGTGAGGGCGCCTCACGACGGAATTTTGTCTCACGATGCTCCGCGAACTTTGTGTACGAGAGCCTTCACAGGATCGGAGTGCTATTATAAAAAGAGCGTAGGACCAAATAAGTTCCACAACGCGACGCCGTCTGGAGGGTGCCGCAGTTGGCGCAAGGGCCTTTGAACGAGTCCGTGGAGAATCACTGTCAATGTATCACGTTATCAGAGGAAACAATGTAGCCGCAGAACTTTAAAACAGACTCTCGTACGGCCGGACGGTCGCAGTATGACAACGCAAAAAGACATTGCAATCGCTTTTGTGGAACAGTACGGTCGTTTGTATGCAGAAGCGGAACACGATCATGCGGCCTTCCGTGATGCCCCACAAACGCTACCCGCACGCCTTGGCGCGATGGCAGGCCGAATGTTAACGGGGGAAGTCACAGATGCCGACGTAGTAGAAGCGCTCGATAAGGAAGTGTCGAACAAATCGCCGGGGTCCGACGGACTTACATCACATACAAGCGCTTGTATGTGATGGAGACACTTAGCATTTATATTGTCATCTCTATTGGACGCCTCCGTGCTGCTTAGCACAATTTTGTAACGCCTGCGTGTTATAGGCAACTATTAATATCACCATTGTTTGCCTTGATGTTGTGACGTGAATGTGTCCTAAGATCCGATGATGGTGGCTTTAGGTAGATGCTTCTGTCATTTGTGAAAGCCAGTTGTATATTTTCTTAAGAAGAGAAAGATCCGAATTAAAATTTTCTATTGTTATTCTGATAACGAAAGTTGTTCTTTAGTTGATATTGAAATTACTACCAACTACAAGTTTGTCCATCAGCAAGGATCCCTAGCTTCCTAGGAGCTTTGAGTAGCTGTGGTTAGCAGTACCACATCTCCCATTATCCAAAAATTATCATAAGAACTGTGCTACTGGAATTTTCAGAAATTATTTGCCGTCAACAAATTTACGTCTGACATGAGGGAATTCATCTGTAATATATCATAATATATATCCTTGATTTTGTTTCCTCTGCCAGCCACTTGTGTAACAATTACATCTGTTACAATTTAGTTGATAATATGAACTATACGTTATTGAAAAATTAACGGTTTGACACGGCTTTGGTTTACTTTAAGTGTTCAAAATTCGCGTGTGTGCACTTTGCGTTTGCGCTACGTGGCGCCACATTACCTTTTTCACGGTCGTGTCTGCTTATTCGCCAGATCTCGCTCTAGGCAGGAAGGGCTGTAGAAAACGTTTTTGTAAGCTCTCCATTAAGCTTTGTGATGGGAGGCGCCATCAACACTGTCCCAGGAGTATCCAGTGTCGACACTCAACATTACGTATTGAAATTACAAACTCAAAGGAAATACCACCAGTCATTCGAGCAGCCGGCTGCGTTATTAGGAGTCCTGTTTAATCTGAAACTTTAAAGACTACATTTGTTTGATGTCTAGTGCGCTATTCATATTTCAGTATTAATTAAATTGATTGATAGTTGGAGATGACTAAGTGGTTATCGGTACTGGAATCTCGCGAAATTTGAGACTGTAAATATAAAGGCAACAATGACAAACAGCGCAAAAATCAATGTTTTATTTAAAAACAAAAATCAAATCCAGCCAGCCAGCTAGTTCTCGCTGGAGTAAATAACGCGGAGTGTAATAATATGGTGAACAGATCCGAAAATAGTGCAGCGTGTGGTTTATGGAGTCAAGCGTTTCCGATGGCAGAAACAATAATAATGGAACGAAAACAATCATTTCAGTTGACGCAAGACATACGATGCGAATAATGATAGTGATTCAGTTTTTGAGGATCCTGCGGTCCCATCGCAAGATGAGGTGACAAAAAATATAGATTGCGATTTTACTAACTCATGAAGGCGATATAAGGACTTTGTGAGGTATTTAAATAAAGGTTTGTTTTCAAAATCACGAGGAACGGCGGGAAACACCACAGGATATTTATAGTATACTATAAAGCGAAAGCAGTGTATTTTGTATCTCATGTTTATGTTTTAATGTAACATCAGAGTTTGCAATACATAATGATGGATTTAATGACCGGAAAAACAGCAAGTTGCGAGTAATTGCCCGTCAAGATTCAGATGCACATATGAAATGTATGCGAACGTTGAGAGCTGGAGGACAAGTCACGAAGGGTATAGATAAGAAACTAACATCTCAGCTAGAGACATAAGAAAAATGTTCGTAGGACCTATTAAGACGAGTTGTCGCTGTAGTCAGAAACTTTCCCTAGCAAGCCCTATCTTTCAGGGGTCACAACTATGGGTATGTGTCAACGCATTGCGGAAATTTCGAGATGGCACTGTAGCTAGTAGCAAAATTCCCTGAGAAAAGGAAAAGGCGGCACATCACATCAACTTTTCAAACGTGTGGAAGGGTTTATATCAGCTCTGGTCGAAAGTGTAGTGAAGTATATTCTGAATGTACGAAACTAAGTATTTCTCCACATGTTAGACTGCAGCCCTGGTATTACACACGTGGATCAACTGTCTTTTGTTATAAGATATTTATCAAAATATGCACTGAATTAGTGGTAGTCAACCTGGACGCTATCACCCAAAAGGGGGCAATCTCACTTTCAAATTGGGCGATAGCGGTTTTAATAACATGTTCATAGGTCTTCAATAAAATTTTGCCTTAAAGTATTTGGTAAGTAATTACTATTTTTTTAACTTTATGTAACTTTTCAGTATATATTTTGTAAAATGACTCCCCTACTTCACAATTCACCATTACTGTGGAATCGGTGGACGGTTAGAAAATTTTATAACTAGCACAGGTACAAAAGAGGGTAGTAAGTAAAAATGGTTGGCTACCTCTGAAGTAGACTATGAAATATGTGATCGCCGAATTTGCTACAAAGAATGCACGTCGTAAACGGCTTTGCCTGAATTGAGTGTGGTGAGTTCAATGCATGTGTTTATTATTACTGTTATTATAACTATCATTATTAGCAACAGTAGTCGCAGAAATCAGCTATGTACGTACGTTAATTACTTGGTGGTACATTTACGTCGAAGTGAGCGGTGGAAATATTTTTTTCTGCCTAGAGGCGGCAGTAGCGATATTCTCCTTGCACACATCACTTGTGTGGAGTCGGGCCTATTAGGTATGTCAACTGGGTGTCCTTACTCCAAAGGAGCAAATTATTCATTGCTGTTTCTTTTGAAACCTGTCTGTCTATCAATTTTCCTAGTAACAAAGCTTTTAAAGCCGTGCTTGAGGTGTTACTTTGTTCTTTTATTGGATTTAAAACTACTTTGATATTGTAACTGCTTAGTTGAAGCTATCACTCTAATGATTATGATACTTAAATACTTTTTTATCCAATTTTAATCAGAATTCTTTATTTAAACTGCCTTAAATTAAGTTTAACGCCTCTCTTAAAAGGTTACAACAGATTCCCTTTGTGGAGAAGACTAGAAAATAAAAGCAGTTATTGTTTTAAAGCGTTATTCTGTGGAAGCCCAGTGCCTGCCGCTCCCTTGATCCATGCCCTTGCTAGCGTGCTAAATACTCTTTACCATATCAAGATATGCGAGTACAATACTTTGCACATATAACAAAAATATTATTCTTGAGGAAAAGTATTTGTGGGAAGCACATTGGTTCATTACATCAGAAATGAGAAGTCCTCATAATAAATACCGATGTCTATGACAAACACGTACAAAGTACTTTAAAGCATCAATACAGTGTATAACGTCAAACAGTGCATACACTCGAACAGTACGGACAACCTACGAGGTGGGACACAAATTATTCCACTGTCATCAGGTGGTTTTGAAAGCATAATAACAGCGTACCCTATTTGATACATGACAGGTAAATGCAAGCATGAATAATATAAAAATAACATTAAAAGTGTACTTTCAGGTGTTGTTTGGGTGTTAAGTGAACGTCACAATGACAAATCCATATGGATTAATACATGTGCCTCTAAATGGCTCTCGTGATTTTCATACAAAGTATGACAGCTTACTATAAAATATTCAGTACCAACTGCAAAGCTTCGGACCGAAATAAAAAAAAATCGTGGAGCCCCACAAAGCAAAAAACAAATATTCAACGACAGAATATAATAAAAATCTGTGGCAAAATCGAAGGAAAATGACTCCAAGGCAGACAGAGCGTCATGCATGTGGAGCCTATAAAAATATGTAGGAGGCGAGGGGTTGCTTTGTGAAGGCACTACGACTCCGTCTGCTCCTTTATCTCTCGTCGCGACTGCCGTTTTCTCTGAGAATATAGCTCATGTTTTTCGAAATTATTCAGTGCAGGGCCATTGAGTGCTTCTCGTGTGAATATAATGCTTTCGGTAATATGGACCTTTTTATGTTTCTCGGCATTCAAATGGTCCCCCAAAGAACTCTTGTTGGACACATACGCATGCTCTCTATAACTTTTTCCAAAATCACTGCCAGTTTGGCCTATATAACATTTATCGCAATCCCTGCATTTGAGTTTATACACTCCAAATCTGGAAAATATTAGTTTCATTATTTTGAATAGAATGTCTTTATCTGTTACCTGAATTTCTCGTGGTACGAAAACCAACATTTTGATTAACTTTTTTTAACGAATTCGCAATGCGCTCACAATGTGTGCAATTATACGTCATACAGATAAACTTCGTATTTTCCTTTAACGTTTAACATTTTTGTACATCCTCAATATACTAAGTCTTTATAACCATAAGCCATCGCCGTCTCTGTACTTATATTTAATTTATGTTCAATACCACTGATGACAGAAATGACGTTGCTAAGTAATTTAACATGATGCACTGAAAAATTAAATCTACAATAGCCATATGTGCCTTTCTTCGCCTATTCGGTACAGAATTTCCTCATTCCTTATCAGCCCACCTAATTTTCAACATTCTTCCGTAGCACCACATCTCAAACGCTCCGACTCTGCTCTGTTTTGATTTCTCACTCTCTCTGATTTTGACTTCCACATATTGCTGAGTTCCAAGAAATTTCTTGCCCAAATTGATACGTACGTTTGATACGTGTACACTTCTGTTGGTCAGGAGCGGCGCTATTGCCAGTGCTAGTTCGTTTCTTATGTCCTCCTTGCTCCGTCCATCATGGGTTAATTTGCTACCTAGAGAACAGAATTCCTCAACTTCCTCTACTTCGTGATCCCCAATTTCTGGTATTAAGTTTCTAACTTTTCTCAATTCTGTTACATCTCAATACTTTCGTAATTTACTCTCAGTCAGTATTCTGTACTCATTAGACTGTTCTTTCGTTCCATTCAACAGAGGCTATAATTCTTCTTACCTTTCACTGAGCATAACAGTGCTATCAGGGAATGTTCCCACTGACATACTTTCACCTTGAACCGTTCTTTTATTTCCGTTATTGCTTCTTCGATGTACCGATGGAACGTTAGCGGCGAAAGACTGCATCCCTGTCTCACACCCTTTTTAAACCGAGCACTTCGTTCTTGGTCTTCCAGTCTTATTGTTCCCTCTTGGTAGTCCTATATATTCTAAACCCCTCATCTTTCCCTTCAGCTTACTCCTATTTTTATTACTGTTGAAAACATCTTGCACCATTTCACATTGTCGGACACTTCTTCTAGTACGACTCATTCTATGAGCTTGTCTTGATTTTCCTTCAGTCTTGTTTCCATTATCGAGCGCAGCGTCGCCACGTCTTCTCTTGTGCCTTTACCTTTCCGAAAGATAAAGTGACCGTCATCTTACGTCAAATATTCTTGTCAGCAACTTGGATACATGATCTGTTAAGCTTATTGCGCTATAGGAATCGTTATGCCTTTACTACCTTCGAAATTGTGTGGTGATGTTTTTCCAAAAGTCTGATGGTTCGCCGCTTAGTGGTATAGATTCTACACACCAACTTAAATAATTGATTTGTTTCTATTTCCCCCAATGATTTTAGAATTTACTATTGAATGTTATCTATCTCTTCCGTAGCATTTTATCTCCACCCTTCCAGAGCTCTTTGAAATTCTGATTCTGTGTCCTCTATGTCCTCCATATTGATTCCAATTCATTCGTCTATTACGTCAGACAAGCCGTCCGCCTCATAGACTCCTTCAGTGTTTTCTTCCCACCTATCTGTTCTCACCTCACAGTAAACCCTATGGCGTTTGTAATGATACCAACCTTGCTTTTAATTTCATAGAAAGTCGTTTTGAGATATCTCTCTGCTGAGTCAGTCCAACCCATGGTTATTTCTTTTTCGGTTTATTTTATTCTTTTCCCGTAGCCAATTTCCCTTGGCTGCACTGCGCTTCCTGTTTATTCCTTTCCCCAGAGATTTAAACTGCTGTAATTCTAGGGCGTAACCCGAACATTTTTGTACTGGTAAGTAAATTTCCAGTATCACGGCTTAAAACATTTATTGATTATTATGACAGCTGTGTCCTGATGTAGCTGTATATATAACATCTGGTGGTGAGTGTAAATAGTGACTGTTCTAGTCATATTTCACATAAAATTCTAAAGTATCGATTTCTCGTCGATTTTGCACACTTTTACAAAGTGTGGCGTAATATTTCGATATAATATTGGAGATATTTCCTGTAATTTTTCATAGTTCACACCGTAGATGACAGCCCTAGGGACTGAAGATTCCTAGAGAAACAGGAAGTAATGGAGGCAGGTTGGGAAGCAGCACGTGATCTGCAGGTTCTATGATTGATGGATACGTATGTATGTATGTATGTACGTATTGGGTGGATTTTCCTAATTTTCTGGCATCCGTTTGGCACTACCTTCAATCAGTGAGAGGCTCCTATTGCGATTCGGACAAACATCACTCGTTTCGATACGGACAGAAGATGGAGCAATGACTTAAAATTTATGCAAAAGCCGGGAAGTGAATCCAGACCTTCAGCTTACTACACAAGTGAACTGACCACTACGCCACCATGGCATTGTGGCTGCTATCGCCGAGTGAGTTACTCAAACACTAATTTAAATTCACGCCTTCGGACTATCTTCCCTTTTTTGAATCGTCAGTATTGTCGAGATTTTTCCGATATTGGATTTGCACTCTAGCTTTGTATGTAACAGGCAATCCTGCCTGTATCCCCTGGAGACACATGAGTCTGAACTTTATCTTTGATACGGATAGAAAATGTAATTCCACAGGTCACCTACGCCTGAGGTACAGGTAAGGATTTCGCATTACTTACCTAATTGGGATGATATTCTAATGTCAGGGAGCCCATGAAATATTGATGATTTTATAAGGAGAAGAATGGGATTAAGGCGTTAACTGAAGTTTGTGTGAGGGAAGGCATTTGACTAGTATACTTAACGTAGTCTCTGCAGCTATGGCACCCACAGTGTCATGGTGATATAGTGGTTAGCACATCTGTCTAGTAAGCGTTAGACAGTGGTTCAAGTACTGGCCTTCGCACAAGTTTTAAGTTATTATTTCAGCTTCTATAGTCAGTCTCCAGGCAAATGTAATTCCAGCAGATCACTTGCTTCATTTTCAACAACCCTGAGATTGTTTATAAGCATCACATTCTTTTCGAACAGTAATAATACGCGCCTAACGTAGCCAAATAAGCTATGAGGTTCTTGGAGTAATACGGAAATACTGATTTTGCTTTTACAGCGGGGAACGTTGGTGGTCGCCACGTCAACCTAAAGAGACGAAGAAAATCAGCGAAAAAAAATGTAGCCTCACGTGTCGGACCACAGATACCGAGAAGAAGGAATGTGGGGCAGGGAGACGACAGAGGAAGCGCAGAGTAAAGAAAAATGTTTTTATTGCATCAGTAGCGCTTCTGTGCCTCCACTGAGGTGGGTCGTACTTGCCTCATGTTTATAAAACGGTTTCCACTGTCCGCGACGGCTGTGGGGCTCAGAGTTTCAGCCAGCCGCGGCACAAAGGCAGCAATTGATGCTGCTGGGGCTGCTGTGGTACTGGGGTGTGGGTGGGGGGGGGGGGGGGGGGGGGGAAGGGGGGCGGACGAAGGGCGCCGTCCATCCTCACCCATGTGGGCGCAGTAAAACCTGTGTTCATTCCTCCGGGATAGAAGGGTCAACTGAGTGCGGTACCGCCACACAGCTGCCACTAAACAGCAGTCGGCAATTATGCATCTGCACCGACATCTACGCTCTTCAAACCACTGTCAAGTGCGTGACAGAGGGTGCTTCAAGTTCCACCAGTAATTAGGACTTCTTTCTCTTCCATACACGTGTGGAGCGCGGGAAGAATGATTGTTTAAAACTTTAAAACTAGTGCTGCTTGGATGCATCCTAGGGCCACGATGAAGATATTGATGAATCTTCAAGCACACGTAGTAGTGGAAACGGTAAAAAATGATACGCTTCCAAGGCTGTATATTTCTGTTTTCCCAGTTTTAATCGCTCTTGTGTTCAATCCATGGGTAGTACTCATTACACATATCCATATGTGCAGCCTCTTCTACAGGGAAACCACCTCCTTACGGTAATAGAAAAGGTAGTAGAGGTGCTTCTGCTGCGGTGTGTCGTAGTTGTACAGCCCGAACTCCCACGGTTTGCATTCTTCAAGATAACATTGATAAATAGAGTATAGTTACAGCTAAATGATGCTAAACTGAGCCATGCAAAAGTTAAAGGACGTCGAAATTCAGGGAAAAAATTCTGTCTCAGCATTGTGATTGCTGATACGAACATAGCTGCTCCCTTTGGACTGATATTGGAACTCGTAGAAGAAGCGGAAAGCAAAATGTTTGTCGGAAGACTTCCGGTCTTTCTCTAAATGTGTAAAGGCGTGTCATGAGTGATTTTCTATCATATGCTTCGCATTTGTTTATTGACAAATCTCTTCTCAAACACATTCAAAAATTCGGGAAAGTGAAGAATGGTCATTACCATTGGAAGAGCTGGATGCATTTCTTGCTTTTCTGTATCTTGTTATTCTGAATCCAAAGAAGTGGAAGTGGATCTTGAGTGGTAAGAGAAAAGCAGAAAGTCTTACAAGTCTGTGGTGTCTCGTAATCACTTCAGGAAAATAAATGCGGATGTAGCGAACAGAAAATTAAACTGTGCTCTGAATTCACACACATGTGGGAGAGAGTCATGAGAAACTGTCCAAGTATTCATGGTCCATATATCTGTACCCATTGAAGTACATCCTGAATACTTTCCCATCCTTGTATCATGGTAAAGATGAAACTTTTCCAGGTGGTGAATTTAGTGTTTACAATTGAAACCAAATAACTGATCATTTCAGTGACTATCTGTTAACTATTAGCTGCAGAAAAATTTATTTCCTAAATTAAAATAGGCTAAGAACAAACTGTAACTCCATCAACTAGAGCTGGGACATTTTTTTCCATACGTGGTTTCATAGGTTTCGAAAAATCGGGCAGTTTTAGTGTTAAACGCCTTTGTGCGGACTGTAATTAGCATAATCTTGTTCTCCCTGTCCCTACGGGACGACAGGTAGGAGGTTGCAGTAAATCTTTAGATTCATGACTTACCTGTAGATCTTGAAACTTCGTAAGCTGGCTGTGAGGGGATAGTTTTCATCTATCGTTCAAGTATCCGTCAGTTTAGTTTCTTTAGCATCTCTGTGATTATCATCTGCCAGCTAGACAAAATTTAGCATGCTGCCCTTCTTTCTATATACATACACTATGTCATCAAAAGTATCCGGAAACCCCCAAGAAAATACACTTTTCATATGACGTGCATTGTGCTGCCACCTACTGCCAGGTACTCCATATCAGCGACTTCAGTAGTCATTAGACATCGTCAGAGAGGAGAATGGCGCTCCGCACAACTCACAGACTTTGAACGTGGTCAAGTGATTGGGTGTCACTTGTGTCATACGTCTGTACGCGAGATTTACACACTACTAAACACCCATAGGTCCACTGTTTCCGATGTGATAGTGAAGTGGAAATGTGAAGGGACACGTACAGCACAAAAGCTTACAGGCCGACCTCGTCTGTTGACTGACAGAGACCGCCGACAGTTGAAGAGGGTCTTAATGTGCAATAGGCTGACATCTGACCAGACCATCACACAGGAATTCCAAATGGCATCATGAACCACTGCAAGTGCTGTGACGGTTAGGCGGGAGGTGAGTAAACTTGTATTTCATGGTCGAGCGCCTGCTCATAAGCCACACATCGCGCCGGTAAATGCCAAAATTCGCCTCGCTTGTTGTAAGGAGCGTAAACACTGGACGGTTGAACAGTAGAAAACCGTTGTGGAGTGACGAATCAAGGAACACAATGTGGCGATCCGATGGCAGGGTGTGGGTATGGCGAATGCCCGGTGAACATCATCTGCCCGTGTGTGTAGTGTCAACAGTAAAATTCGTAGGCGGTGGTACTATGGTGGGGTCGTATCTTTCATGGAGGCGGTTTGCACCCCTTGTTGTTTGCGTGGGACTATCATAGCACAGGCCTACATTGAAGTTTTAAGTACCTCCTTGCTTCTCACTGTTGGAGAGCAATTCGGGGATGGCGATTGCATCTTTCATCACAATGGAATACCTGTTCAAAATGCATGGCCTGTGCCAGAGCGGTTACACTGCAATAACATCCCTGTAATGGACTGGCCTGCACAGAGTCCTGACCTGAATCCTATAGAACACCTTTAGGATGTTTTGGAACGCCGACTTTGTGCCAGGCCTTCGGACCAATATCGATACCTCTCCCCAGTGCAGCACTCCGTGAAGAATGGGCTGCCATTCCTCAAGAAACCTTCCAGCACCTGACTGAACGTATGATTGCAAGAGTGGTAGCTGTCATCAAGACTAAGGGTGCGCCAACGCCACATTGAATTCCAGCATTACCGATGGAGAATGCCACGAATTTGTAAGTCATTTTCAGTCAGATGTCCGGATACTTTTGATCACATTGTGTATTCAGTAACCTCTGTCGAACGTCTTTGGAATGCGTCTCACGCTCTTCACCACTAAAGCTGTATTACTGAACACAGTTTTGCGAAATTCCTTCACCAAAGAATATGAAGTAAATACTCCAAATTTGGAATCAAGAAGAACTGGCAGTATGAGGAACTTAAACGCAATTATGATCCGTGTAGCAAAGCAGATTAAAACCATTAATAAAGGCAAGGCCTCTGATCCAAATTGTATACCAATTAAGTTTTTTAAGGTATGCTAGTCAGTGGCTCCATACTTAGCAATCATAGACAACCGCTCGCTCTACAAACGATACGTACCTAAAGACTGGAAAGCTGCAAAGGTCACACCAATACTCATGACAGAAAATAGGAGTAATCCACTAACTTACAGACCCATATCATTAACATCATTTTGTAGTAGGATTTTGGAACATATACTGTGTTCAGTTTATATGAATTATCTCGAAGAAAGCGATTTATTGCAAATAGCCAACATCGATTCAGAAAATATCATTCTTCAGAAACACAACTAACCCTTTATCCTCAAGATGTAATGATTGCTATCGAAAGGGGATGTCAAATTGAGTCACATTTTTAGATTTAGAAAAGGCTTTTGACACCATTCCTCACAAGTGACTTCTAATTAAATTGCGTGCCTATGGGGTATCGTCCCAATTGCCCCACTAGATTCTTAATATCCTGCCGTAGAAATCACAGTTCATAGTAACTGATGGAAAGTCTTCGAGTAAAGCAGAAGCGCCATCGAAAATTTCTACTACGGAGCTATACAAAAGATTAGCTGACAATCTCAGCAACCCACCTAGATTGTTTGCAGAAGATGCTGTCATTTACAGTCTTGTGAAGTCGTCAGATGATCAAAACCAATTGCAACGCGATTTAGACAAAATATCTTTACGGTGCGAAATGTCGTAACTGACCCTCAATAATGAAAAGTGTGAGGCCACCCACATGCATATTAAAAGGAACCCACTAAATTTAGGTTACACGATAAATCACACAAATCTAAATGCTGTGGATACAGCTAAGTACTTAAAGATTACAGTTACAAATAATTTAAGTTAAAACGACCATGTAGATAAAGTTGTGGGTGAAGTGAGCCAGACACTATTATTTGTTGACAGAATTCTTAGAAAACTAAACACGTCTACCAAATAGACTGGCTACCCTACGCTTGTCTGTCCTCTGTGTAGTATTGTTGCGCCGTGTGGCTTGCGCATCAGATAGGGTTGAAGGGGGACATCGAAAAATTTCGAAGAAGGGCAGTTCGTTATGTTTTATCTCGAAACAGGGAGAGATTTCCACGAATATGACACATGTATTGGAGTGGCAATCATTTAAAGAAAGTCGTTTTTCGTTGCCGCAGGATCTTCTCAAAATATTGGAATCACCAACTTTCTCCTTAGAAAGCAAAAATATTTTACTGCCGCCAACATACAGGGGAAGAAATGGTGAGCATAACAAAATAAGAGAAATCAGTGATCACACAGAAAGTGTTCATTTTTCCTGTGTGCTATTCGAGAATGGAACGGTAAAGAAATTGTTTGAATTTGATTCGATGAACCCTCTGCCAGCCACGTAATTGTGAATTCCGGAATGATCATATAGACGTAGGTTTAGAGTGGTACAGTAGTCATAGGATTCTAGGATTTCTCTTTCACTGAGTTCCAGATTTTACACTTTTGAAGTTTTTAAGCAAATGACAAATTCTTTACACTACGTTTAAATCTTATCTAGTTCAGAATGTCTGCTAAACTGTTTTCATGCAGTACTTCATTTTAGAAAATTGCATCAATTGCGAAATATGTGTCGGTTTTGCAAGGAAATTAATACACAACATGAACACCTAATGCCACAAAACGTTTCCTTGCTGCACGACCGAAATTGCTTCTACATTTGTCGACGACTGTTGCAATGAATCCGCGGCCCATTAATCAATTTATTCATCACGCACTCACACAGGAAACGTGTTTGTAAAAAGGGAGGTTATAGAGATCGAAGACAGCGCGAAGGCAGCGATGCGCTATTAGCCGTCAGATGTTGTTAGAGTCTCGTACAGGGAGGATTGTGAATGGTGAAGTAGCGGCTGAGAGTGTGACCTTCGCCGGAGAGAAACATAATTATCCTTCTCAATATAAGGAAGTGTAAGACTGAACATGGAATTACATAAGTGAAATCTAGAATGGGAGTTACAAATAGTGCCATTAAATTACACTGTTGTATGGACTACAGTATTGAGGTCGTTTGTTTATCATCCGAGTGGGGTGTTACGAAGTTTCATTTGTTTGATTGTAAATCCAGTAACGGACCACAAATGATTATGAATCAAGTTATTAATTACGGTCAACATAAACTATTTTCAGATCTGAGTGATACGGTATACTAGGCATATCGTGTCATGACATATACAGATGGTCAGTCATAATAATAAGCCATACAACCTCGTCATAAAAGCCAATAAAATATAATTTGGAAGGATAGGAGGTGAGACCTATGTAAATGACCGAGAGAAACGTATTCCAGCAAAAAAGGCTGCACTCACTTGCAAGTGAGTAGAAACCTTTTTTTACCTTCTTAGTAAATGAATAATATTTTATACCATCTAAATAATAGACAATCTTATTTTGTAACAAGATCACAGGGTACCGGCACTGTTTGCTGAAAGTCTGCTTATTGAAACAGCGTACAGTGTACAGAGAATGCGAATAATTCGATGTTTCTTTTTATCAGCGTGTATTCTTTATTTGTGTACTAAGTTTTTATTTAGAAGACTTGAATGTTTGAGGTACAATACATTTTTAGTGCCATACTTCTGTGCCAGGTCTGCACTGTTATTAACTCAGACCATTAATAATCACTAGCATTTAATGCAACATATCTCAGTATTGTGTTACAAGAGTATTCTACACTAAATATCTCTAAATAATTAAATACTTTCATTTTATATAAAGTAGGAAGATAATTTCTACTTTTTTGTATATATTACTTAACCTGAAATTGATATTAACAAAAATACATGTCTTATTATAGGTGCACACAAAACTGCTTGGGAAAAGTTGCAGTAGAAAACTGCTTGAATGTTTCTACATAGCTTCACAATATCACAGCAAAATATGATGAGGATATGTATCTTCAAGGGCTGATAATGGGTATGATGTGAAGCAGAGGCGCCCAAGGAAAGACACTGCAAGAATTAATTCTGCCAGCTTTAAGCACCCCAATCTTCATGGAACTGCAAAAGACATAGTTTGTTTCTATGCATTTAGAGCAGTTTTCAGCGTCAGCGTGAAGAGAGTTATAAGACTACGAGCACTGGAAATTTCTGGCAGGACATCTGAAGACAAGAAAGGAAGGTATATTTAGTGCAAGGTCATATATAATCCTTTCTGCAGCAAGAATGACATTATGTAGGTGAGTCCACGTGATATTACTTTAGTGCCGACCTCAGCGTCAAACTGATACTTAAATTATTCGTTGACAAACATCCTCAAGAAAAAGTGAGTTATTACTTTTACTGGACATTATTCAGGGACAATTTTAATTATATGTTTGGGGGGTCACAAATAGAAATTTATTGCATATAAGAGAAACTAAATGTTCACTGAAGTATCCTCGACTAAATGGTGAAGCGAAGCGCAGAGCTGTGACTGAAGTGTTTCTTGATAATGAGAGGAGCAGAAAATTTTACACTGCTCTTCATCATTAGAAATCTGTAGCAGGGATATTAAGATGCCCCAATTTTTTCTTTCTCTTTCGATTTCTTGCAGAGCGTCTTCCTACTAAAACTTGCAGTGCTAGATGCTTTTTGTTTAATGCAACTTACTGTTGTCGTATTTTGCATACACAGTATAAAGACTGACAAAAGCATAGTATACGTCTACTGTAAAGGTGAAGGGAAGAAAATCCAGAATGAAGTGTGCTCATTTTTAAATGATGATATAAAGGATGCACCACAAAAATCACCGAATTTCATATCTTTTCAGACAACTGCTTAGCTGAAAATAAGAATCACACCCTCAACAGATTTATGTTATGACTATCCCATTCTGTGAGATTCAACAAAATTCAACAATACCTTACAGTGAGAGGGTAAAGTTTACTGCCGCGTGATAGGGATTTTGGCGTCGTAAAAAAGAAACTAAAGAAACAGGACAGGTTGTTTACTATGCATAACGGTACAGAGGTGATTCATACAAGTGCGGAAAAAGGTAAATTTATTGTTAAAAAATTGGTGCTGCTGATATATTAGGCTTCGGGTCCTGTATTGCAGGAAGACCAGGATTTCCGAAGAAACTCAGAAAAGTGGAAGACAGGGAAAGTCACTTACTCAGCCAGCACTTTTTCACGTGTTATTTTTGATAGTATCAGAGTGGGTTATGTTAGAGCTAATATAAATATCACTGGACTTACCAGTTCACTTTTCTTCTGGGACTCCACCATGAGCCACTGACTTCGTCAAATACACTAGCTTACGCACCGGAGAAGATTCCAATCAAGTCCAATATAGTTGAAAAACGGCTACATACCTTTATGAAGAAATTCTGAAGTGGCTTGTGGCGAACGACAACAAACACAACGAGTAAATGGACTGTAAAATATCGATTTTGTTGTAGAATCGTGCGAAGCTATCGTAAAATGTGCAGTTGTGAATGTTACATTGTTTGCTTTAAAGGTAACGATAATATAAATAAAATGGAATACATGATTTCAGAATTTTTTCATTTTCTTGTATCTCAAAAAGGCATCAGCTTACAACTTTTAACAGTTAATTACTTTACTTCAATATTACTTTAGAAATACATTTTTTCCCAAAGAATCACATTTGCGTCATATTACATAAAAACAGTGAAATATATGCCATTTAAACAGCTTTTATCCATTTACCACGTATATGCGTAGTTGACTTGTTGTTCTGGTTGTTGTGGTCTTCAGTCCATAGACTCGTTTGATGCAGCTCTCCATGCTACTCTATCCTGTGCAAGCTTCTTCATCTCCGAGTAACTACTGCAATCTGCATCCCTCTGAATCTGCTTAGTGTATTAACTTCTCGGTCTCCCTCTACGGTAATCCCCCCTCCCCCGTTCTCCACCCACGCTTCCCTCCAGTACTAAATTGGTGATCCCATTTTAAAATATACGATTGAGTGGCCGAACGGAGCAAGTGCATAAGGCCAAAATCTAAATTGTTGAGCTATTATTTTATGAGCAGGTACACGAACTGGGTCAGTTTGCGCGTATGAAGTGCTTACCGGTAAAGGCCTTTCGCCTTTTGAAGTGGTATATAGTAGGAACATGCCATCCCGCGATATCTTGACTGCTAGGTTAAAATCAAATTGTGAATTAGTTATGAAATTTGCTAGTAAAATACGAGAGACATAGCAGGATGTAAAGCGAGCCAAAACCAAAGACAGGAGCAGTCCACACAGTGTGTAAAATTATCGCAATTTCGAGTGGGTCAGTGTGTACTGGTCACCAACCACACACGGTTAAAGGGAAAATGAAGAAATTTTTGACGAAGTACCATAGTCTTTATCAGGTCATCGAGATGACTTCTCCAATGAAGTATTGTTTACGACTAAGGTGTCTGTCGTCGTTGGGAGTCTAGCTCAACCGTTCAAAGTAATGGACGATTCAATTTAAAAGTCCCAACAATTACGTCAGGATGCTCAAAAAACAATCAGGAATGTCCGGTAGAGCATTTTAGTAGACAGGTAGAATGCGCATTGCATATTGTGGGCATTAAGGTTAAGCGACAAATAGTAGGATTTAAGTCTAATTGTGTTATGTTCATGAGTTGCTGTATTATCATCAAATGTAATCAGACTACGAGTGTATTATAGGTTGTTATAGTTCTCTAGTAGTCACAGATTATTTCTTAGTTCTTGTATGTACGAGCTTTTCGAAGGAGGGATGTGGTTATGGAAGTGCCTTTCCTTAGGCACTTCTCCAGGAGCAACCAGAGGGGTTGTGATTATTCTGATGTCACTGCACGGAACCGACAGAGGAACAATCCATGGCGTTCGCATGCATCTGTTTGAGGCAGGTGCGTAATTTTTTCCGAGATGTTCTGTTGAGGAGTCACCAGTGGACATTGAGGTCAATCATTTATGTGTGCGAGAAAGGAAAAGAAGTCCATAGAATGCAGGACGCATTCGTAGAGCTGCATAAGTGAACACGGGGTAATAAATTTCTCATTCAGGTTCAGCGTGAGTATCAGGAGTTGAAGTTATCATAGGAAAGATGAGGGTTCAATTGACGGAAATCACTGACATCATATCAAGGACATCGGTTCGTAAGAAAATAGGATGATTAGACGTAGCAGGGAAAGTCTTAATGACGGTACTTGGAACGTCGGATGAAAAAGATATCCAGGAGCTGAGTATCACAATTACGCAGGCGCAAACATTGGTGGATACTACTGAAGCAACAGAAGGCTCGCATGCGATGCAATTGACGAACTTGGAGAAAGGCGTTCGGAACAATACCAAGATGATACACGAGTTAACCAAATACACTCGGGATACATTGAACTCAATAAACAGCAATTTAGGTGATATTGAGAAACAACGTAGCTTCCTATACAGCAAACTGCCAGTAGCTGCCCTCTTAAAGGTGTTAGCGGATCGACTCTGTGGTCCGAGAGCTGAAGTGGGGTCACTATGGAAGACAGTCTACCAGGTGACAAACAGACAGTTAGGCTCGATGTTACTGCTATCACAACTGCTCTTGATAGGGTTTCAACTAATGGAGAAAGAATTCCACGCAGAGCTACGGCCGGAGAAAAACTTAGCCATGTAATACCTTATAGCCAACGTGGAAGGAAGACGGAGAGAGTGAAGTTATACGTGTTAGTTCGGCTACCAGTGGTAGGGATCAAAACACATTATCGATGTTATACGGCTCACCATTACTCTGTAAAATGGACGGCAGTATGACAGTGTATTCAAGTAAGGGGGCAAGAAATACTGTTTCTGAGCATGGAGAAGCTCATGCTCGTATTTCACCGAGCGACATATAAGGGTGTGTGATATGATTATCACCATTTGTCCAGCCAGGGAAGTACTGACGGACGTGCAGACAGGAGAGATGCAGCTGTTTCTAGGGAGCACAAGGCAACGCAGTGACGGAAAGAAGTACTGGCACCATGACCACATTTTCAAAAGATACGAGCGCGATGGTTATACTCAGTTTTGCGCCATAAACTGCAATTATGAACTGTTGCAGGGAAGGGATATCTTATATATGATAAATCTCGTTACATGGCACTGGTCGTTTGGTGAACAGGGCGACATGTGACTGCCGTTGTATTCCTTTGTTTGGTCATCACTCTTCTGATTGTTTTGACGCCGCCCGCTACGGTTCCTATCCTGTGCTAACCCTTTCATCTTAGAGTAGCACTTGCAATCTACGTCCTCAGATATTTGCTGGATTTCTTCAAATCTCTGTCTTCCTCTACAGTTTTTACTTTCTCATTCTAGTACCATGGAACTTATCCCCTGATATTTCAACAGGTGTCCCAACATTCTGACCCTTCTTCTTGTCAGTGTTCCATCTATTCCTTTCCTCATAGATTCTGCGTAGAACCTCCTCTTTCCTTATCTTATCAGTCCACCAAATTTTCAACGTTCTTACCACCACATCTCAAATGCGGTTCCGATTTACTTACAGTGTATGTTTTACTACCATACAATGCTGTGCTCCAAAGGTGCATTCTCAGAAGTTTCTTCCACAAATTAAGACGTACGTTTCATACTAGTAAACTAGTAAACTAGAAAGGCCCTTTTCGCCAGTGCTACTCTGCTTTCGATGTCGTCCTTGCTCCTTCCGCCATCAGTTATTTTGATGCCTAGTTAACAGAACTCCTTGATTTCGTCCACTCAGTGATTTCAAATTCTGGCGTTAAGTGTCTCACTGTTCTCATTTCCGCTACTGCTCACTACTGTCGTCATACTTGGATTTACTCTCAATCCATATTCTGTACGGTACATATTAGACTGTTCATTCCATTCAAAAGACCCTGTAACTCTTCTTCAGTTTCAAGAATATACCCATGTCATCTGCGATTCTTGTCATTGATGTAATTTTACCCTGTATTTTAAACCTGCACTTGAATCTTTATTTATTTCCGCCATTGCTTCTCCGATGTATAGATTGAACAGCAGGGGCGAAAGACTGCTTCCCTGTTTTATACGCTTTTTAATACGTGCACTTCGTCCTTGGTCTTCCAGTTTTAATGTCCCCTCTTGGTTCTTGTTGTCTTTCTCTGCAAGTTGCCCCTATCTTTCTCATATTTTCAAACATCTTGTCCCATCTGACATTTACGAACGCTTTGTCCAGGTCGCTAAATTCTATAAAAGTGTCTTCATTTTTCTTTACTTTTGTTTTCATTATCAAGACCTAAATCTCCCCCCACGGCAGTCTCCACCTGAGTGTACGATGGGGCTGAGACTGTAGAGCAGTGGTTCCCAACCTGGGGTTCATTACCACCTGAGGGGTAAAATCTGAGGGGTAAACACTAAACCGTTCGATTTTGTTTCAGTCACGAATCTAAATTATTTTCAAAAGTGCATTACAATTATCACAATTTTGTAACGCTGAAGTAGCGCTTATATAAGATATCTATAATTACTTGGTCCTGGTGGAGGTTCGAGTCCTCCCTCGGGCAAGGGTGTCTGTGTTCGTCCTTAGTGTGTACGCTTGGGGACTGATGACCTTAGCAGTTAAGTCCCATAAGATTTCACACACATTTTTTTGATTAAATACTTTTTCTCAGTTGGTAGCTCTAATGCTGTGGAGGTTACACGTTCGTCACACAGTCCACCCGCTACACACATATGTTGCGCTTTGTCCCATACATCGTTGACAATAAAAGTGACACATATAAGTAAGAAATGCTAAATGTCTCAAGAAAGTAACTTCTCCAAGTTGTACCTGCAGTGGTTTAAAAATTTCTTAATTAATCGCTTTGAAACAGATAAATGAAGTAATTGAGAGCGTGACTCGGCAGTAACTGCATACGAGCTACTATAATGCTGTGCCCGTTATTATTATTATTACTATTGTTTATTGCCATTATTATTACTATTACTATTAATATCTGTGGTCAGACACAAAGCATGAACAACCAGAAGTCTTCCAACTTCTACTAGTTCAGAAGTAAGAAGTGTAGCAATCAAGTGATTTACGAACAGTAAGTATAGCGCACAATTTTAAATTTGGTTGATTTTAAATGTGTTGCAGTGTGCAGGTCAAGCAAGTGCTCACTATGGATAGGTATCTTTCCTATATGAGAAGAAGTTGTGGGTAGCACTTGCGATGCTCCACGAATTCCTCCGTCATTCATTCTAACACAAAGACACACACACACACACACACACACACACACACACACACACACACACACACACACACAGACAGAGAGAGAGAGAGAGAGAGAGAGAGAGAGAGAGAGAGACACATACACACACACATATACACACACAGAGAGAGAGAGACACACACACACACAAGAGAGAGAGACACACACACACTGAGACACACACACACACACACACACACACACACACACACACACACACACACACACACACAGAGAGAGAGACAGAGAGAGAGACAGAGAGAGAGAGAAAGACACACACACACACAGAAAGACACACACACACACAGAGAGAGAGAGAGAGAGAGAGAGACACGCACACAGACACACACAGACTAAATATCGTTTTAGAAATAAGTGTTCCAAGACAAGTCTTTCATCCTGCAGTTCAGTTGGTGATAATGTGGATGACAGTGGTAGGGGGCAACAGACAAGGGTGATGCGGAGGGGGTGGGGGAAGGCAGGGGTACTAGCTAAAGTGTAATTGCACTCAGGGGCAATGATCTAAGAAAGATTGGGAACCAATGTCGTAGAGGATGTGGGTCACAGCAGATAGTCCGGCCGTCCGGAGCCGAAGCACTGACCTGTGACAGTGATGTCAGGACGCGCTGGCGAGGTGTCAGCATTCCTTCGCGGCCCGGGCGCCTCCACCCGGCCACCGCCTGCAGCACCGAAGAAACTATAACTTCGTAATCGTTTCTCGGCTAGTAAAAGTATTTACAGACAAGGCGGTATCACTGACACCTCTAGCGCGCACTGGACTACTTACACTCACATTTGCTCGGCCTGCTGCTTACAATATGACGCCATCCCTGGGCCGCTACACATGAAACATTAAGTGGTGAATAAGTACGTAGCGTTTTTATTTTGAATGTCGACATTCCGTTTGCTATTTGTTTATTTATCAACGGTCATTTTTTCTATTTGTGGTGAATTATTACTACTTGCGTTTACATATTGTCATTTTGCCATATGGAGATAATGAGAGGTGCTGTGGAAGCTAGGAAATTGAGTGCCAAGTGGAGAAACTGGAACGTTTCCGAAATATTCTTCTACTTGAGAGTAACAGATATGTGACGGTAACGGAAGCAGCCAGAAACACCTGCACCGTATGTGGGATAATGCCATTGTATAGAGTACGTCAAGAAAATGTTTTTCTCGGTATAAGGACGATCGTTTGGACATTACTGGCTTTCCACGTTCAGGAAGATCTTGGCGGTTTGACGAAGATCGTTTAACCACACTAATCCACAATCATCCATGTCAGTGTGATATATCCGCCGTCCGCGGATGGGAAAATCTCAGAGTATGAGTTATAGCGTTTTTATTTAAACTAAAGTCTTTCTTCAAAATTTACAAAACAATATTCGTCAGGTAGGACTGATCCTCCAAGCTTACCAATAACTAAATCCGAGGTTCTTCCAAACATAAACTGTCTGTAGTAACCATACAACTTCACCAAACCAAGCCCCAGGCGTGTCGTGAAGAGTGGCGCGGAGTCCACGTTGCCGTCACCTGAGTCCGAGGACGAGTAGAGGCCCTGCGAGAATGGCTCCGGTACGCTGGCGGCGGCTACGATGGCACCAGTGGGCTCGCTCAGCGTGAACTGCCTCTCCAGGTTTTTTTTCCTTTATTTTATTTCGATTCTCCATCGGGGCGGGCTGGCAGCAGCATATGCGCTGCTCTTCACCCGAAAGACATAGAACAAACAATAGAAGACAGTGAAAAATATACCGAAGAGAGAATATGGTGAACATAGATATAAGAAAGGGGGAACATCATGGAAGGCAATAGACAAAAAAAGGGGCGACTGTAAAACGGAGATACAAAACTGTAAAAAAGTAGCACACACAAAAAGCCACACACTGCGACAGTTAAAAGAACACAAGGCACAGTAAGACTGGAGCACAAAAAGTATCAACGGATGGCGTAGCCCATAACAAACACTGACAGCGAACCTCAAAGCAGTACACAATTACAATCACACCTCTTGATGCACAGGAGAAACAGCACTAAACACAACACTGGCGTGGCACACTGACGATGATCAAAACGGAGGATCTGCCAGGGGCAAGACCGGCAAGACCGGAAGAATGGAGGGAGGGGGGGGCGGAGAGGGGGGAGATGGGTGGGGGGCGCGCTGAAGAGGGCTAGGTAGGGAAGGATGTGGGAAGGAAAGAGGCAAGTATGTGGTACAGGGTCTCAGAGGGGTGGGGGGGGGGGGAGGAGGAAAAAACGCTCTGGGAGTAGGAGCGGAGAGGAAAAAGGGGGTCCTGGGGTGGGGGGGGGGGGGGGGAACAAGGCCAGGTTATATTTGGAAGTAAGGGTAGATGTCACGGAGAAGTTCATCATCCGGGAGTGGGAGGAGCTTGAAATTGCCCTGATGAAGGAGATGGAGCGTGTGGAGGTGGAGAGAGGGAACGATACAGCGATAGAGGCGCAGCAACGGGCGGGGGGTGGAGAGGAAGGAGGAAACCAGAGGGTGGGGGAGATCAAGCCTGCAGACAATAAAAAGGATGCGGAGATGTTGGAGGAACAGGAGGAGGTGGGGGAAGGGGCCGTGTGGGGGAAGAAACGCAGATACGAAAGGCAAGGTGGACCGCATGGCGTTCAAGGATTTGGAGGGCCTTGTAAGAGTGGGTGGGGGCGGAGATCTAGGCAACGCTGGCATAACAGAGGATAGGACGGATGAGGGATTTGTAGGTGTGGAGGATGGTAGAAGGATGCCATCCTCAAATCCGGCCAGACAGGAGTTTCAGAAGGCGGAGGCGGGAATGGGCTTTCTGCTGGATAGTCTGGAGATGAGGGGTCCAGGTGAGGTGTCGGTCGAGGGTGAGGCTATGGTATCTCAGGGTGGGGGTGAGCTGGATGGTAAGACCATAAAGGGTCATGGAGACGAAAGGAGCGAGCGGTGCGGCCTATGATGATTGCCTGGGTTTTGGAAGGGTTGAGACGGAGGAACCACTGGTTTCACCAAGTGGTGAACTGGTTAAAGTGGGTTTGCAGGGTATTTGGGACCGTGGAAGGGTAGGATAGAGAGCCAGGAAGGTGGTGTCATCAGCATACTGGAGAAGGTGGACTGGTGAGGGTGGCTTGGGCATATCAGCCGTATACAAGAGATAAAGGAGAGGGGAGAGGACACAGCCCTGGGGGATGCCTCTCCAGGCTCCTGCGCCAGCCTAAATACTGTTTGGCGCATGGATATGGCTGGCTCTATTTGCAGTCACGTGTCGAGCGGAAGGAAAGAGGTCCGCGGCTGTAGCGACCTCTTGCGGCGCCGTGGACGCCTCCTGGTGGTCTCTGGGAAGCATCTGTGTTTCCGAGACGACCGGCCAGGCTGACCCCTACTCGGTCCGGGGCCCGCTGTACCGGTCTGCTTGGCGGGAAGCGAGAATTGTAGGCGCTTAGTCTGGACACACTACAGTGCAGTCGAGAACAGGCAAATGTGATGAACTGTGATCATTGCAACATCGTGCCACATTTGCATGCAGCGGCGAAGTTTCAAAAAGGGATGTATGGGTAACGCAAGCTCAAAGTCAAAATCACAAAAATCAGCTGGTGCCCATGTGTGCATCTCTGCTTGCTCGTTGTCAATTGATTCGTGAACACCACTGACCATTGGTGTGTTTTATCGTTATTGGTATCGAGAAATGGTATCACTATGCTAACATAAGCATGAAATAGGAATGGTTGATCTCAAAAAAAGCAGCAAGTCCCCGTACTAGGACTGGTGCTCATTCACAGAAGATAGTGTTATGCATTTGGTGGAGCAGCGACGGGGTAGTGTTATAACAATTGCTTCTCCGAGGTGTAACGATCACTGTTGACATTTACTGTGAACAGCTGAGACGTCCTGTTGGCGCAATCCAAGAACAACGACAAGGAAAAAATGCGTTAAGCGATGCTACTGCACTATGACTCCCTCCAGCCTTCACTAGACGACGAAATACACTACAAAGGCCTTGGTATGGGACGTCATTCCATACCGACCTTATTCATCTGATCTTTTACGCCCTCTATCGATCAACCTTCGAGGGACTTTCTTTCCGCATTAAAATGCGCTAGGAACTTGGGTAGACAAGTTCTTCGCCTCAAAAACTCGCGATTTCTACAGTCGCAGAATCCAAAAGTAACACCAGCGTTGAAAGACTGTTATAAATAGAGACGGAGAAAATAATATTGATGACTATAGTCTCTGTTATGTGCATTTGTTGGGTTCCGAAAACTTATGGAAAAACGCTACGAACGTATCCACTAACATAATATATTACATGATCAAAAAGGAAAAATGCACAATTCACGGCGCGACAGATTGCATACTCGATGAGGCAGCGGGAGGTGGGAAAAGATCGACCAGGAGGAGAAATTCGACTTTTCATATTCAGTGGAATCATAGCAAGAGTCATTATCTATGGAAATCTTTGAGAACATACATCTGGAAGACAAATGGGGATACAAACGCAGACCGTCATTCCATTTGGTTTAGGCATAATGTCACCAAGCCGACTATCAATTCGTAGAGACATGGGCGTAGAAACATGGGCAGTAAACAATAAAAATGGTACTAAAATGAGCCGGCCACGGTGGTCTAGCGGTTCAGGCGCTCAGTCCGGAACCGCGGGACTGCTACGGTCGCAGGTTCGAATCCTGCCTCGGGCATGGATGTATGTGATGTCCTTAGGTTAGTTAGGTTTAAGTAGTTCTAAGTTCTAGGGGACTGATGATCTCAGATGTTAAGTCCCATAGTGCTCAGAGCCATTTTGAACTAAAAATGAAAACCGCAATGTCATCGCGCATAATATGAACTTTTATTTTTCGGAAACCTGTGCAGCTATTCACGGGCTTTGTTACCAGAAGCAGCAGTCAATTGGAAACGACATTATAAACGCGCAGAACCTGAATCGTGTCCCTCGGCAGCGCAGGCAACGTTGCGGAAGACATATCCAGATTGACTGCGTGCATTAGCGTCGGCCGCTAATCTGCACTGAGATTTGCGTGTTCGCTGGCCGTAGGAAATCACCGCCACACTACAGTGACACAACCGCTACGCGCTTTAACAACTCATTCACCAATGGAAAGCACACGACTCCAGCTTTATTCGCTTGTACCAACAGCTATGTGGGTAATACGCTTATCTAATAAATATTGCGAAGTTCTAAATAATATTAACAAAATAGGTTGCATTTTATGTAAGGTTCTGCAATGTAACACGCTGAGATTGGTTTTTAAAGACCTGTCCATCAATTCTGTTTGAGGGAATCGATCATGCCCTTGCCCATTCTTGTCCAATTGGAGTTTGTACTCTATTTCGAATTACCTCATCTTCGCACGTAAATTTAACCCATCAATTAAGCTATTTCCTTCACATCACATTAAATTAAATAATTTTTATGGATGACTCAAGCGAACGGGTTGTCAGAAGAAAGTGGTAACTCTCAGTTTAGTAATAATTAGTATGATCACCTTATTTGTCGTCATTCCTGCTGTTTAACTTACTAACAGCAAGTAGTTCCATTTCAGATTCCAGAAAGAACCTTTCTTCTACAATGAAGCGCCAAAGAAATTGGTGTAAGCATGCATATTCAAATAAAGAGATATGTAAACAGACATAACACGGCGCTGCGGTCGGTAACGCTTATATAAGACAACAAGTGTCTGGCACAGTTGTTAGATCGGTTTCTGCTGCTATAGTGGCAGGCTATCAGGATTTAAGTGAGTTTGAACGTGGTGTACGGTCGACGCAAGGGCGATGGGATACAACATCTCCGAGGTAGCAAAGAAGTGCGGATTTTCCCGTCAGACCATTTGACGAGTGTACCATGAGTATCAGGAATCCGGTAAAACATCATTTCTCCGACATCGCTGTGGCAGGAGAAAAGTTCCTGCAAGAACAGGACCAACGACGACTGGAGAGAATCGTTTAACGTGACAGAAGTGCAACCTTTCCTCAAATTGCTGCAGACTTCAACGCTGGGCCATCAACGAGTGTCAGCGTGTGAACCATTGAACGAAACATCATCGATATCAGCTTTCGGAGCCAAAGGCTCACTCCTGCACCCTTGATGACGGCACGACACAAAGCTTCAACCCTCGTCTGGGCCCTTCAACATCGGCATTGGACTGTTGATGACTGGAAACATGTTCCTTGGTCGGACGAGTCTCGTTTCAAATAGTATCGAGGGGATGGAAGTGTACAGGTATGGACACAACCTCATGAATCCATGAACCTTGGATGTCAGCAGGGGACTGTTCAAGCTGATGGAGGCTCTGTAATGGTGTGGGGCGTGTGCAGTTCGAGTGCTAGTCTAGATGAGACTCTGACAGGTGACACGTACGTAAGCAACCTGTCTGAGAACCTGCATCCATTCATGTCCACTGTTCATTCCGCCGGACTTGGGCAATTTCTGCTGTACAATGCGACACCCTACACGTCCAGAACTGCTCCAGGAACACTGTTCAGAGTTTAAAGCCTTCCGCTAGCCACCAGACTCCCCAGACATGATCATTATATCTGGGATGTCTTGCAGCGTGCTGTTCATAAGAGATTTCCACGCCATCGTGTCTTCCTGATTTATGGACAGCCCTGCAGGATTTATGTTGTCAGTTCCCTCCAGCAGTAGTTCAGACATTGTTCGAGTTCTTGCCATGTTGTGATGCCGCAGTTCTGCGTGCTCGCGGCGGGTCTACAGGATATTATGCACGTCTTCGGCTCTTCGGTGTATATACATTGTTTGACCTTTTTATATTTATGTTCTTGTCTTTGGATGAAAATAGTGTGATGTTATAGTGTCAACATCACAGAGACTGAAATTCATGTAATCGATTGAAGGGATACATGGATGTTTGGCGAGAATGTTAATGGCAAGATTGATCCATTTTCATGACCGTGAAGCAGATCGTGATATGTGAAAACTGATTTGATTACGAAAATACTGTAAATGTAGCTTAGTATTATATTGCCACCAGCCTAACCTCAAAATGTTTAAACACAGCATTAGTTGAAACTCAGTGAAAGCCTTTAAGGTTAATAATCTGTAAATTTACTGTAAAATTACCATTGAATATCTGTAAGGTTATATATGTGGCGTCTGTTCTTTCGGACACGCCTGTAAGGTTGTTTAAGAGTGATCGTTGTAATATATACACGCAGAGTAAAGCGACAAACAATAATTTGTACAAAGGCTGGGATTTTTTTTTTTTTTTTAATTTTCAGTATGGTATCCATGCGGCGTCAACTTGTAGGTAGAAGTACTCAAAATCCCATGTCAATCAGGCATGTTCCGGGCAGATGTTCTCGAACAATACTCCATTTCGCCTGCACACTAGTTCGTGTCCTGGTGTTACACCCTCACAATGAAATTACCGTCTCATACCGAGATACTGGAGGTAGAGTCGAAGGAAGCACTATCCAAAACTTTAGCATAGTATATAGATGGTTTCCCGGATTGAGATTGAGAAAGGTAAAGTGATCTTGCAGGATGTCCAAAAATCAAGAACACTCTTATGTCCTTCATGAAAGAAGTAACAGGTCGACAGGCTTTTAATCCATTTCACGGAATTAGTCTTCGTATGTAGGGAAAACGTCTCATCTGCGAACAGAAGTGACGTCGGTGCAGTGGCATGGGGAGCTGTACGGACAAGAAAGGTACGCATTTTCCGAAACAGCTGCCACAGCTCTGCAGAGGATCTACGCATCACTCGATGTTCATCTGCGTCAAGCATGTGACACTGGGGAAAAACTGCGAATCTGCAACGTAAATAGCATGTGGACGAAGTTATGTCTTGTACATTGACGGAAAAAAGTCGCAGCACCAAATAATAATTAATGCAGACTAATGAAATTTCGGAATTACATTTGCCTATGTAAGTTACGTAAGTGATAAACATTGCAAGATCACAGGTTAATGTAATCGCGAGATAAGCCATTGCTAATGTGAAATGATGGTGAGCCGTGCTGGCTCACATCGATTCCTCTTTCGATGTGCTGGCGCGACCTTTCGCGGCTCCGCTCTGCGAGGTGGCGCATCGGCTCTTGGCGAGTAGAGATGGGCAAACTCGGTCATCCTTGGGAACTAGTTCACTGCTGATAGTTCTTTTTTGGGAACCGTTCACTTTTACTCGTTCACCGTTCATTTGTGTTTGGTGTATGGTTCTTATGAAAAACTGAAAACTAGTAGTGTAGGTGACTGAAGGATGGAGGGCACCAAGAGGAGGCACTTGTCTCCCCCCTGGAGTATAGAGTTTTTATTCATTACAGAATTCTTACACACTTCTAGAAGTAATTTACGTGATTCTGCAGCACCTCTTGTTTAGCCAACTGTAGCGTTGTCCGGCTGATCGCAGGAAAGTAATGTAGGGTGGCGCACGGAAAACCGGCCCCGACTACAGACTGCTCGCCAATTACGGACGATGTGTTGCCCGTTACGAGCAGATACAACAAACAGACAAACATGTAATAATTAGGCAGTGATGAAATAACA
This sequence comes from Schistocerca americana, assembly GCF_021461395.2. Lineage (NCBI taxonomy): Eukaryota > Metazoa > Arthropoda > Insecta > Orthoptera > Acrididae > Schistocerca > Schistocerca americana. The sequence goes on from NC_060125.1 coordinate 293,532,031, forward strand.
AGCTAATGCAAGCAACAATTGTGAAACAATCGATGACTATGTATAGAGAGCTGGAGAAGAGAACATGGGCTATAGCTCATGTAGCCTTGTAAACCTGTTGGTGGCTGTTTCCCAACGTAATAGATCACAAGCGTCTTGTATAAAATTCTTCGTTTCGACTTCCACTACGTAGCTATGCCACGTTGTAAACAATAATCGTTTACACCCTATATATACTTCACGTTGTCTCGTAGGCGAAATAGAAATCTTATGGAAGCATAAAATAAAATGTGGTTTTCCCATCATACTTGCGTCACACGCTTCGTAAAAATTAGGTTTTTATGTTGCATTATTAAAGTTAATGCAGCAATAATAATAATAATTAAGTTCGCAGTAATAAAGTTTTTGGTTTGGAAGCTTCTTCTGAACAAATGTTTTTGAGATAATAAGTAAATACGATTTTATGGCAATCTATGTCTTTTCAAATGGAGAGGCACCGCTTTTCCTATTGAGCCAAAATGTCCCACAACCCACTTTTTTTGTTTTTTCAAAGAAATCTAACTAGCAGGTAATGCAAACTGGAAACAACAAACTTAAAAATAATTAGAGCCTTCCTAAATGTAACGTTTTGTATATGAAAGATACACGAAAACCGTTTTATATGGATTTTCTTACACTAAAAATTAAGCAAATTATTGAACGTTGGTTGCTAAATGAAGTCGATGAAACCAAAAAATATATGAATAACAAAAAAAACTTGCCTCGTTACAAGTATGTCTTCTGCTGTTCATCGATATAATGAAGTGAGCTGATATTCCCTTTTGTTATCTGAAAACACGTACCTATTAGATACAACGTAATTTTTGTGTAATTTACGTAACTGGTTCACAGGAGAGCTTCTGTAAAGTTTGGAAGGTAGGAGACGAGATACTGGCAGAAGTAAAGCTGTGAGTACCGGGCGTGAGTCGTGCTTCGGTAGCTCAGATGGTAGAGCATTTGCCCGCGAAAGGCAAAGGTCCCGAGTTCGAGTCTCGGTCGGGCACACAGTTTTAATCTGCCAGGAAGTTTCATATCAGCGTACACTCCGCTGCAGAGTGAAAATCTCATTCTGGAACTATAAAATACTTTTTGATTACCGGTCGTGGACGCTGAATAGCCAGACCCAAGTGGAAGAACAGTTTGGAACACATGTAAAATGGGCGAGCGCAGTCAACGAAACGAACAACTGGATACTGAACAACTAGGAGCAGTCGGCAGTGGAACTGAGACATGTGGTCATGCGAAGAACGACGAGTGCGGCCGAGGGAGACCGAGACTGAGACGAGCACGCGACCCAGGCTGGAACGTGAACTGTCGAAGTGACCGCCGCGACCGAAGTGAACTAGTGAACTATGAACCAAAAATTCCTCGTTCCTGGGAACTATAAGTAGACCACCGCGACCAAAGTGAACTATGAGCCGATCGATCCTTGGAATTTGTTCCTCGGTCCTTTCGTTCATCTTAGTGAACCGTTCCTTTGCACCCGTTCGTTCGCGAACTACACATCTCTATTGGCGAGTAGCCGCAGCGGCAGGGCAGGAACTGAGTAGCAGCTGGGCAGCCTTCCGGGCCGGAGGAGGAGAGTGGCATTCAGCACGTGCTGCTTTCTGTGTCTTGTCCTGCTTGCTATTTCCTTTTAGGGGACACTTGGTGCGTGAGTCGGCTGTGTGCCTTTCGAGGGCTATTTGCGCCTAGCTTACTTGAACGGTGTTTTCTAGTTTGCTTGTACCGTCGATGCATGGCTTTTGGTGGTAAACCTTGTTGCTGTTGATTCAGTAGGCCTGCCTGCCGATACGCAACAGAGTTTTGCTCCGGTCTTCAATGCACCGAATTCCCTTCCTGTAACAATTTCAGTACAGTATTAGAACCAGTTCAAATCAATATAGAAAGAATTATAGAACGGTAATGAATGATATCCAAGTTGGAACACCCACGCTCTGGGACTACCACCGGAATGCCCCAGGGAATGGAACCGGAAGGATACCGGGTAATTTTGGAAGGGCTGGGCCCCAATTAGATACCATCCATTCCTTCCACAACAATAATTGCATTTATTATGAGTTACTAGCATGTTAACACTCTGGTAGACAACTTACGCACGCACATCTTCAAGCTTGCTTTAAGGTGAAGAAGAGACCTTGAAACCATCAGTAAACACAATGAGTAAGACTTGCTTGAAGGCAATATAGTTACACATGTAGAACTACCAGAAAAAACAGCAGGATAGTACTAGCAAATATATATAAGAAAAGTTATAGTTTAACAGAAGTTAAAGTGTTCAATGATCTCGCCAAGCGGTGAGGAAGACTCCTTTAAAAATCATTCACAATAAATGGGTAAGTCCCCAGGACATATACATAATTAATTCAATCCCAATTCGTTTAAAAGCAAAAGAGTAATTACCGTAATTACAATAACTTGTGCGAATAATTCCTTTTATCCTAACAATGAGATAACAGACAAGAAAGCACAATTAATTACAATAATTTACCTGTTGATCGTGGTGACAATAGAAAAACGATCACAATATGAGTGACAGAAGAACCTTTTAAAAACGTACGCATGAAACTAAAACCCAAGCTTGCTCTGATTGCAGTTACACAATTGCTCAAGGAGAAGAGGCACTCGGCGCCACCAGATTAACTGAAATTACGATCATACTGCAAAGTAATTTAACGATCTTCAGTTAAGGCTGAAATAAGGCAAAAATTTCAACTCGGATATTCAGTGGAGAACTGGCCGACACACAGGACTGGCCGACACACAGGAAGGGTAGCTGGAATCGAACCGCCACACTGGCGACTATAACACGCGCCGGAGGCATGACGCAGCGAGTCAGCACAAGCTGCACTTCACTACCGCTTGCTCCAGGAGCCCGCCTCCCACAAATACCCAACGGCCAACATCGCCACAACAGACACCATGTCACACTGAGTTCCGTCTGAAGAGTAAATTCAAATGCCAAAGGTATATAAGTGAAATCACTTGACCCAAAAATATCGACATTCAATAACAGGAGGGTGCGACTCAACATAATGAAGGGCTCCTGATTATTTCTCTTCAACCCCTAATACAACAGACAGACAAAATGACCTCATTAAGTCTACATTACGATGTGCCTTAATGTACTGAACTCGAATAAGAATACTTAAACAGCAAACTGGAAGGTCAGCGACGTGGGCAGACCACACCGTGGAGGTTACCTTAAGTAATAATAGACGTGCAGTAACGTTATTGATACATGAACAACTGTGCATATCTGGTGTGCACCAGGACATCTAAAACACAGTTCAATAATACACCTGATTAAAAACAGGTAATGACCATACTAAATGCAGAATTTGAAAAAGGTAACCCTTTGAACGTGTCTAGGAGAACAGTTTAAACTAATAAGGCATTTAAACCAACAAGTAAGGTGAAAAAGCCCTTCCACAACACATCCTGAAACCTAGGCTGCGCTCAAAAACGTTTTACAAATAACAAGTACACATTAATGAGATGCTAGCAAAATTTCAAAATATGCCCTTAAAAAGGCAGTAAGCCAATTCGGAGCAGTGGAGGCTGGAGCAACACTCGATAACGTAGCGACAGGCAGGCCCACAAAACCAACATTCACAGGGTTTACACACCAGAGTAATGCATGGGCGATACAAGCAAGCCAGCAAGGACAAGTCAAGTAAGCAACGCGTGAATAGCCCTCGGAAGGCACGGAACCGATTAACCCACCAACTGACTCCAAACAAGAAATAGCGAGCATACCTATACACAGAAAGCGAGACGTGCTGAGCGCCTGTTGCCCACCGCCATTCTCCTCCTCCGGCCAGGAAGGTGGCCGAACTTCCACTCACCCTCCTCCCTGCTGCTAAGGTTACTCGCCAAGAGACGAAACACAACCTCACGGATCGCAAGCCCGAAAGGTGGCGCCAGCAGGTCGAAAGAGGAATCGAGGTGAGCCAGCACGACTCACCTGGTACGTTAATAACCGGTGTACCAGTAAAAACTTTGAATGCGAGTATGTAAAAGTGCATGGATTGCGTTGTACGGGTGCCAGATGTCACTCAGTGGCATGGAGTTCCATACCTGTTGCACTTGGTCAGTCAACACAGGGACGGTTAATGCCGACTGAGCTGTAGCTGTTGACCGATAATTTCACACATGTGCTCGATTGGAAGCAAATCTGGTGATCGATCAGGCTAGGGAAACATTTCGACATTCAGTAGAACATGTTGGGTTACAACAGTTGCGTACAGTTGCAAAACAGGCCGCCAAATGCTGCTGTTCATGATACGAAATCCACAAGTAGATCCTATGTGTCTAACATGTACACTGGTTAGTTTCAGGCTCCCTACAGCCTCCTTCTAACCAACACACATACGCCACTGGCACAGAGCAAGCACTGGCTATCATCACAAAACACAAGACCTCCACACTGCCCTCCAACGAGCTACTGTCGCAAACAGCCGAGTCGCAAATAGCGATGGTTTGGGGTCAATGGAATCATGCAACAGGGCTTCTGGATCGGTACTTTCCTTCAAATAACCTGTTTTTAAAGGTTCGTTGCTTCACTGTGGTACCAGCTGCTGCTCAGATTTCTGTTGCAGATTCAGTACGATGAGCCGAGCCATACTCCCGACCTGATGATCTTCACTCTTGGTAGTGTCACGTGGCCATTTAGAACCAGGTCTTCTCGCTACCGTATAGTGTCGTGTCCACCACTGCCAGCAGCCACGCACAGTAACTACATTACTGCCAAATCTTTCCACAATTTCGCAGAAGAAACATCCAGTTTCCATTCAAACTCATTGGGTTATTAATAATGGTGTCTTTGTCGCCATAAAGACTTCCTTGACTAACATCAACTCATCACGCCCAGTCTCAAAGGTAACAAACCCTCATGACAGTTACAGCGTGTCTTTAAAGCAAACCTGATTTGCATCCTCATACTGGCGCTAGTAGCGCAAATTTTGTGCAACTGTTGTCAAACTGGTACAAGACTACACTGGTCTTGTGGTTTGATTTCAAAGACTACAGGCAATTATAAGTTTATACTCTGACAGAATTGACTTTGCCTGTAAGTCTTCCACTTGTCTAACTGGTCATGCGTCTGCTACATTCATTCTCCATTCTGACTGTGGTTGTTGTTGATAGCCTAAATTGGAAAATCGTACTTTTATCAGAATCTTAAATAAATCTTGACCACTGAAATAAATTAATTAATTGGTGCCATGTCATTTTTGTTGTCAATACTTGGTGGGTGATTAATATATGATAATGGGATTACTCTTTCATAAAAAAATGGCTAAAGTTTATTGATAATAAAATAGGACAAACAATACAAATTAAGCGAGTTCACTAATAAATCATGAACTGTTAGCAACACAAATAGACACCACTAATAATTAGCACTGCACTGGGTGGCATTTGCTTGGCACAGACTAGGATTGATCTGTTTAGTCGATTTACCTTGGCTCAAAACAGGGATAACGCAATTGCTCTATAAAGGAGCTCCGAAATCTCGACAGATTTCAGCCTGACACTCTCGTTCATTGGCCTTATCAGGGACAAATTTTACTCATTTATACAGCAGTGCGCATAAGGAGATCAAACGTCAAGACGGCAGACATGATATGAATAAGACTGTCCTCAAAACAGTGAGTTGTCCGAGACGACTGCTGTCTATATTATCGGTACAGATAAAATTATCCGACGGGCTCCACATCAAGGCTAGTGCCAGTGCGAAGTCACACTCAGATTGAGTGTCTTAAATGCAACCCACAACTAACAAGAGTCAAGAGTTAATACTAGAATCTCCTCTCCAAAACGGTGTCCATATCAGAAGCCACATTTCTCTGCTGCTCCCTCTCAACCAAACTGCAGTAATATCGAATAGAGAACCCACGTAAGGTTATCGTACCAATCACAAGACTCTATGAGCGCCAAGTCTTACCTCTAGTTCGTTTGCTCTAGCCTCCGGTCGATCCTAAGCAAACTTAATAATATCCTTTTCCTCACTGAAGACGCAGCCAATCCCTGTCTCGTTAATTTACATGCGGTGAGGAGAAGACGTTACGCTTCTGAATTGTTTTTCCAACAGCTTCTTTAGGTAGCGTGTTTTGCGTTTTCGTTTAGGCCTAAAGTGGACAAGGCATTCAACACAGAGATCAATATCTGGGTGGGCTGAACGTTACAGCAGGTCCGAAAAAGAGCTTCCCTTAAAAGAATGTTTTTATGTCCCAACGTAGACCATTTCAGGGCCGCCATAAATCCTGTATTCCATCTAAAATTCCTCTAAAGGCCTCAGGCTTCGCAAAAAATTCGACACGCAGAGGGACGACATCACCTGACAGCTCCATCTACAGCATCTAGTCCAAGGTGAACCTGGAAACTCACGGATTTTTATGGACACCATCTCTTCACACTACGGGCATTTACAACACTGCCAAAGCGTCTTTTCTGGGCGAACGACGTCTCTCCTGCGCTCCTGTCCCCGCCATGGCCAGGAAGGCCTAGCAGGTAGATCCAGATAGGCTGTTTTTCGCCTCTTCAGCAGACAGCTTTGTCTGCACACTGGTATGATAAATTCTTGGAACACGCATTCTGTCCCCGCAAGTGCCTTGAGATTTTCATCTCCCTACCAGTTTCCAAGCCCCAAATGTCTACTGCCACATTTATTGTTAAATAACAAAAACACCTACTTATTCTCAAGTCTAGAAAGTCTATTCGAAGGAGAGCTACCGTAAAGATCTTGCATGGATTAACAGTCTACATGCTCCCATCCATGTCTGCTGATGTTTACAATTTCCAGTCGTCTCACAAAAATGATTAGTGCGTAATAACAACAGTAAAGCCTATATTAAAATAAGTGAGAGAGTGATTTGTCCTCTGTCACTGGAATAGATATCATCTTTCAAATGGTTCAAATGGCTCTGAGCACTATGGGACTCAACTGCTGTGGTCATAAGTCCCCTAGAACTTAGAACTACTTAAACCTAACTAACCTAAGGACAGCACACAACACCCAGCCATCGCGAGGTAGAGAAAATCCCTGACCCCGCCGGGAATCGAACCCGGGAACCCGGGCGTGGGAAGCGAGAACGCTACCGCACGACCACGAGATGCGGGCTATCATCTTTCAGGTGTAGAAACACGACTATCAACTTTCGCTGACGTCCACATCTCCTTGTTGAAGCTGCGACTTTTTCTTACTATTAAGAACCAGGTAAGTAGCACGAGCGATTCTGGTGAGAATTACATGGTGCCTTGTATGCCAGACCACCGGCTATGTGACCTAGGATCTATTGATGTCTCATCATTAGGCGATAAATATCACTTGCCGACAGGTTCCAGGTGCAAGGAAAGTCGGTATGAACATACCTATATTCGATGGGGAACGTCCTGACGTGTGAAAGGGACGCAGATGTAAGAGCTCTTTCAACAGCCACCATTTCGGAGGGAGGGGAAGTTCATCAGTCAGGCTGCCCATTAATGCAGTTCAGTGGCGGATCGACGTTTTAACCAATGTAGTTACATGAAGGGCAGCCACTTCACGTAGACGTTGCCATGACTGACACCACCGTCCCGAGGAGGAAGCTTTAGAGTGCTGCAGCGGACTTTGGTGATACGACCCATGCTAGATTCGAAAACGCATCTCCTGCTCATTGGGCAGATCTGCTAACCACTGTCGCACGTTGGCACAGTGACATTGCACAACTGTGCAGACCACCCGATCATGTCACCCTCCTCAGTTAAAATTCCCATTCACACTTCTGCCCAGTTGATACTTCTCATAACTTCAAACAGCTTTGCCGAGGCTCTACAGTTGCATGAGAAATGAAATGGGGGATCTTGCGTGAAACCTAGGCATATGTGCTTTAATCAAATGAAATTATATACTTCCAGAGACGTCTTTAAGTCTGAAACATCTGTTTTGTATAATGAAAACTGAAGCGACGAGCCATCCGTTGTGACCGAGCGGTTCTAGGCGCTTCAGTCGGGAACTGCGCTGCTGCTGCGGTCGCAGGTTCGAATCCTGCCTCGGGCATGGATGTGGGTGATGTCCTTAGGTTGGTTAGGTTTAAGTAGTTCTAAATCTAGGGAACTTATGCCTTCAGACGTTAAGTCCCATAGTGCTCAGAGCCATTTGAGCCATTGTTGAAGCTACGAATGAAAATTTGTACTAAGGCGTGAATGTGAGTTCGTACCGAGGAGGGAGGTATGCTAGGGTGGGTTGTGCAAAGCCACTGTGGTGGGATGAAGTAGTGGGTAGCGCAACTGCCTAGTGAGCAGGAGAGCTGGATTCGACTGATTGTCTTCGTACAAATTTTCATTCGTCACTTCAGTCTGCACAGGGTGCTCCAAAAGTCCGGAAACACCGTGATAAAATCCAAATGGAGTAGCAAACAAGGAAACAGAGTCGCTACACACGAGGAACGGGAAGAGAGAAACTTTATAGGCAATGCCACCAACATGGCGGCCATCTTGAAAGCCGCCATCTTGGATTCAACTGCAGAATTTCAGATGGGAATGTGGTCGTGTGACATATCAAACAGATAGACAATTTCACCAGAAAAACAATGCCGTTGTTATCTTAAACATAGCTTTATTCATTCTCGATTTATAGCCAATTACTTGCGGTAGCAGTGGGACGCTCGGCAGCGTGAGTATTACGTACTGAGAAGTCATAAAATGGAGTCTGAAACGGTGCAAAGTGACTATCCTATGCCTGATATGTTACATGTGTTTAACTGTTAGGTATCATTTGCTCATGCTAACGTTTTAATCATTGGTTCCTTATTTACAGGTTACAAATTGTCCTTAACACATGAAGAACGCACTGAAATCATCTTGATATCAGGAGAAAGAAGCACACGGGTCATTGCTGAGGATTTCAACAGTCGTCAGCCAACCAGGCAGCCCATCACTCACAGCGCAGTTGCCAAGCTTTTGGCCAAATTCCGAGCAACAGGTTCTGTCGCAGATAAACCTAAGGCTGGAAGACCAAAATCCGTCATCGATGAAGCAACAACAGTGAGCGTGTTGGCATCATTTAGCAAGTGTCCGCAACGGAGTACTGGTCACCTGTCACAAGAATGTGGGGTTAGCCGTACCTCCATACCGCGAATTTTATCGCAGCACATATGGCACCCGTACAAAATTCAGCTGCAACAACACCTGAACAGGTAATGTTCGCAGAATGGGTGACATAGTACCTGCAGATAAACCCACGTTTCCCCTATCAGATGCTGTTCAGTGATGAAGCCAATTTCTTTATCAATCGTGTAGTGAACAAGCAGAATCACAGATACTGGTCCTACACAAATCCGCACTGGATTGATGCTTCCACAACGGTCGGCTCACAAAAAGTGATGATCTGGTGTGATGTGTGGGATACCAAAGTCGTTGGACCATTTTTTATCGCGCCGGCCGAAGTGGCCGTGCGGTTAAAGGCGCTGCAGTCTGGAACCGCAAGACCGCTACGGTCGCAGGTTCGAATCCTGCCTCGGGCATGGATGTTTGTGATGTCCTTAGGTTGGTTAGGTTTAACTAGTTCTAAGTTCTAGGGGACTAATGACCTCAGCAGTTGAGTCCCATAGTGCTCAGAGCCATTTTGAACCATTTTTTATCGATGGTACGTTAACAGCCAACGGTTATATGAGGTTATTGGACGAAGAAGTGTTTGCCTCTTTGTTAACGGAGGACGGGACATTTCCGGAATTCTTCCAGCATGATGGAGCCACACCACATTATGGGCACAATGTGCGAGCGTACCTGGATGTGCAGTTCCCTCAAAAGTGGATTGGTCTTAGGGGTGCTGTGGAGTGACCACCACGTTCACCAGATTTGACTCTTTTCGATTTTTATCTTTAGGGTCATGTAAAAGTACTGGTTTATTCTGTGAAAATACGGGATTTGCATAATCTAAAGCAACGCATTGTTGATGCGTGTGGTCAAATTCAGCCAGATGTGTTGGTAGAAGTTCATCAGGACTGGGTTCGGAGGATAGCATTAACAATCCAACATAATGGACAACATATCGAGCCGTTCCTATGACTGTTGGTGGTCTCTCGGGACTGTGTAACATCGGCGTAATGTCTCTACGGCACATAACACACATGCTGCCGAGCGTCCCACCGCTGCCTAATGTAACTGGCTATAACCCTAGAATGAATAAAACTACGTTTAAAATAACAATGGCATTGTTTTTTGGTAAAATTGTCTATCTGTTTGATATGTCACATGACCACATTCCCATTTGAAATTCTGGAGTTGAATCCAAGATGGCGGCTTTCAAGATGACCGCCATGTTGGTGGCATAGCCTATAAAGTTTCCCCCGTCTCGTTCCTCGAGTGTAGGGACTCTGTTTTCTTGTTTGCTACGCCATTTGAATTTTATGAAGGTGTTTCCGGACTTTTGGACCACACTATATATATATATATATATAATTTGCAATAGTAACTCAACATCGAACTGGAGATCCTGCCTAAAGCACAGGTGCAGCTACCTTAATGAAATGAAACTATGCTTCCAGAGACCTTTTTAAGTCTCAAATACGTATGATATTTATATAGCATAGTTTCATTTCATTAAGGTAGCTGCGCCTGTGCTTTAGGCAGGATCTCCAGTTCGATTCTGAGTTACTATTGCAATAGAGTTGTAGAGCCTCTGCAATGCTGTTCGAGGTTAGGGCAGAATAGTAAGTGGGCTGAGGCGTCATTGAGAATTTTGATTGAGGAATGAGATGTGCTAGGGTAGTGTGTGCAGCTGTGCAAAACTACTTAGCCAGGGTGGCGTAGCAGTTAATGCATCTGCAGTGTGAGCAGGAGACACCGGTTCAAATCCCCACCATGGTAGTAACTTTTCATTTGTTTCTTCGGTCTGCATATTAGATCGTAGATATTTCAGTGTTGGAAATGTTTCTAGAACTATGTAGTTCCATTTCGCTATCAATGTTTTGGCCCAAACCTTAAACACTGCGGGTTAGCGTTATTTTTATCGCTTTTTTCCTCTATAAACAAGTGTATGTATTTATTTTTAGGAACGAGAGGTATCTAGAGCCACTGTGAGTGAAGTAGGAAATAGGTGCAAGGACAATGAAGGTCGAACATCAACAGAGTAAAGAGAGTAAAGACTTTTTAAATGTTTAATTCCAAAAATAAGTAGGTAGACAATTCTTAGTCGCTTAGAGTTAACAATAAAATATGATGGAACATTTCACCAGGACAAAAAAGGTAGTTGCTTTCTACATACCTCTCATAAATCACTACTACTCTGGAAGTCTACAAGTGAATAACAAAGAACACGGAAGCAAAAATTTCGTCTGTTAGTGTTGTGACTACACTTCAAAAAGACTCACACTGTTCCTTCCGTAGTCTTTTACAATTATTCAATTCCTTTACAATTATTCAGTTGTAATTCACTGGGTGAGAAGTTTTCTGTTTCTTAATGCAAAACAAACCGAACAGGAATGTGCGAAACCACTTCAGGAAACATGACGTTACTTTGCGAATAGCTGTTATTCTTGTCTTACGATCAGCGTCTCCAGTTTACTAACCTCTCATGTAATATAGCAAAACTCGCATGTTTGTACTCAAAACGTGTCCAGGTACTTTTGACTAAGAGAGTGTGAAGTCACGATGGTACAGGCAATGTTATCAGTAAACAGCTATATAAAACTTATAAGCAACCTTTCATCCATGTGGCACTTTTTTGAGTCATGAGTTTTCTATCGGCTTTGATGCGGCCTATCACAAATTCCCTCCTGTACCAACCTCTTCATCTCAGAGTAGTATTTGCAACCTACGTCCTCAATTATATGTTGAATGTATTCCAATCTGTGACTTCCTCTACAGTTTTAGCCGTCCACAGCTTCTTCTAGTACCCTGGAAGTCATTCCCTGATGTCTTAACAAATGACCTATCATGCTGTCCCTTCTTCTTGTCAATGTCTTCCTTTCCTCTTCGATTCTGTGCTGAACTGCCTCATTCCTTATATTATAACTACACCTAATTTTCAACATTCGTTCGTAGCACCGCAACTTAAATACTTCGATTCTCTTCTGTTCCCGTTTTCACGCAGTCCATGTTTCGCTACCATACAATGCCGTGCTCGAAACATACATTCCAGAAAATTTCTTTCTGAAATTAAGGCTTATGTTCGATACCAATAGGATCCTCCTCGCCGGAAATGTCGTTTTTGCCAGCGCTAGTCTGCTTTTCCTGTTCTCCTTGCTCCGTCTGTCATGGGTTATTTTGCTACCTAGGTTGTAGAATTACTAAACTTCATTTGCTTCGTGACCATCAGTCGATATGTTGAGTTTCTCGATGTCTCATTTGTGCTGCTTCTCACTTCCTGCGTCTTTATTCCATTTACTCTATCCACATTCTGTACGCAGTAGACTGTTCAGAAGTCCTGTAATTTGTCTTCACTTTCATTAAGGATAGCAGTGTCACCAGTGAATTCCATCACTGATATAGTTTCACGTTGGAATTTCAACCCACATCTGAACCATTCTTTTATTTCCATCACTGCTTCTTCAATCCGAGCACTTTGGTCTTGGCCGTCCACTCTCGTATTCCCTCCTGGCACTTGTACATATTGTATGCTATAACTACACGTCTCTCTCTATAGCTTACCCCTATTTTCCTCAGAATTTCGAACATCTTGCACCACTTTATACTATCGAACGTTTTTCCAGGTCGAAACCGCATAAATAGCAACGTCACAATTGACTTCTGGTGCATTTACCTTTGTTAAAGCTAATGTGATCAACCTCTAACAAATCAATTTTCTTTTCTATTATTCCGTATATTATTCTTGTCAGAAACTTGGATGCATGAGCTATTAAGCAGGAATGTGCGATAATTGTCGCACTTGCCAGCTTTTGCAGTCTTCGGAATTGTGTGGATCATATTTTTTCTGAAACTGAGATGGTCTGTCGCCGGAGCCACATATTCTACACACCAATGTCAATAGTCGTTTTGTTGCCACTTATCAAACCAATTTTAGAAATTCCAGTAGAATTTTATCCATCCCTACTATACAACTACAAAAATGATGTGACTATTCCTAGAAAATGATACTAGTAAGTAAATTCTAATGAACATTTTACAGATTTAACGAAACTTGTGATTAATAAAAACCGAAAATTATGCTCTCGTGGGATGGCACTTTCTTCTGTCGATCCCTTCAATTATTACTTACCAAATCTGTTAATGAAAACTGAATACTGTCGATGGGGTAAAATGGTCGTTGCCATACTATTTTCTTCAATGTAATGCCCAAATTTTTTACTTCTTTGGTGGAATCATGACTTTTTAAAAATCTTTCGTTTTTTTTTACAATGATGTAATATAGTTTACAAAGTATTTATACTTGCTTGTCCGCTTCATTCGGTATACCTAGCACGGCGGAAGGGATGAATTCGATACCAATGTAATTTCTCTTCCGAATATATGTAAATAATCGAAGTATGAAGCAGCAACAATGAAAGTTCTTGCTGCTCATTGGTGCGTCTTGGCGCATTCAAATCGCAATCTGTCACACTTTGTATCATGTCATTTAGATAACAATCTTTGTCCATGAATGACGTTTTCGAAAATGTTTCGTCAGGGTACATTTTCTGATGAAGGAACATTACCGGTACGTCTCTTGGAAAATTCCGACAATGGATCGGAAATTGACTTCACTGTTGAAGCTGAAGCTTCTGCACCAGACACACGAGAAGATGAAGACGTTGTGAATTTGGAGGGATAAGAGAAGGGGGATTCATTTGCTGATCTACGCCAATCTTCCCCTCGTCCTTCACAGTAGGCCCAGTAGAATGCCCCTATAAAGATGGTCCCTAGGTGTGGAACCGTGTGGGAGACTTCCAACGGCTCGTCTTCTGGAACAAGGCCGGCTGTGAGAATTCTAAAGAGGAGGGTAGTTTCCGATATTTACTCTTACCTAGAAGCGCTCTCCGTATTGTATTTGATGAAGCAGTGCTACGTTACATGAAAGAAATAAAAAAAATCAAACGCCCTAAAAGCACTAATAATGTCTGAGATGTATCACCTGAGGAACTGGAAAATTTTATGGCCGTCATATATACCGGGGGTGTCATTTGTACAAACACTTGTCTGTCGGCGGTATTCGATCGCTTTGTTGCGGGCCTGCTTTCATCAAGGACGTTATGCCAAGGAACGTATTTCGGAGGCTACTCATATTTCTCAGTTTAGATGAAAAATCTCCCCGAGCTGAACGTCTGCCAGCCAACAAATTCGGCCTTGTATCTGACAGTTCATGCGAAACGGTATTTGTTGTTAAAGTCCTGGGGAAACTGCAGCCTTAGACGAGTCACTATTACAAGAAAAACAAGATGCAGGTTCACTCAGTTCATGTCCAAAATATCTGACAAAAATGGTCTCAAATATTTACTTGCATACGATGTAAAGTACATATGCAATGCTTTTCCACAGCTTAGAAGAGGAGACGTATGCAGAGAAGCGACCACCCAGAGGGTACGCCCTTCACGTTTCTTCTACAAGAAGCAAAGAAATGAAACCTCCATTAGCTGGTGTAATGAACAAGCTCCATCGTGAAATCCCTGACGAGATAAAGAAGACTAATCCCGAAATTCACTCCACCCCCATCCAGCACCAGATTGACAACACTGAGTGGATTGTGACTGCATACCAAGGAAATACGAATAAAAATGCAATTTTTGTGAGAACACAACATGCTGAAGTATCAGTAAGCAAAGAAAGAAAGAAGAAATCTGAAACCACTACGGTCTATATTGCAACAAATGTATGGGGCACATGTGGTTCATCAAATTTCCAATATTTGTAGAACAATGGTTGTACGTAGGAGGTGATCGATGCATGTCTTCTAAAACATCTCGGACATGGCATCAGTAAAGGCATGGTTCATCTAAAAAACAGTAACGAAAAGGAAAATGGAAAAGAAGGAGTTCAAACTTCAATTTGTGAATTAAGTCAAGAGCACCAAATAACAAGAAAACAAATAGACAAAAGAAGAGAATACAGTCCCTAAATGATCTACAAGAGGGAAGAAGTGCTGAATGAGCCACATCCAGCGACAATTATGAAAAGTACCAGGAATCCATGCGTAGAAAATATGCACTTAAAACTTCACTAAATTCGTCCAGCAGATTCCATTGTCTTGAGTAAAAGTACAACGAAGCCTCATATAGAACACAGGCGACTTTAACATGGACCATGTATACCAGATGTGTGCGGTCCTGAAGTACCGCCTGCACACCGACCAGCGCAGCGCCGCAAAACGGCGGTTCTGGGCGCTACAGTCTGGAATCGCGCGACCGCTACTGTCGCAGGTTCGAACCCTGCTTTGGGCATGGAAATGTGTGATGTCCTTAGGTTAGTTATGTTTAAGTAGTTCTAAGTTATAGGGGACTAATGACCTCAGCAGTGAAGTCCCATAGTGCTCAGAGCCATTTGAACCATTTGAACCGCAAAACGGCATCAAGAAGGCGCTGACCCTCATGGTAATGGAAAGAGCGGGCAGCACCACATCTCCAGGAGGTCGGTGTGCAGCGCCCCTGTGAACACTTACTTAACTAGCCGCCTGTCGCTGGTCGGCCCCAGTTCTATCGCAGACTTCGGGAGCATCAGTAGTGAGAAATAGGAAGAGGAAGTGGTAATAGAGACTAGTGTAACTGCAAGTAGAAGGCACAGGAGCGTATCACGCCACTTCTTAACGATAAGTTAGGTTTCTTTCCTTTTTAGAAATAAAGTGTTCCATTCATCTGTAAGTGTCATGTACAGATAATTTTGGATCCTGCCACTGACCATTGTAACTTCTCCCCTACTCTCACAGTAGCTGATACAACATAATGTGACGTCAAGGTTCGAAAAATAGTTAATATATAAAATGTACAGTTTCAGAAACTTGCTGGCATGAATAATGATAAATAGGTAAGATTTTTTCGAGAACTAAGTAATGTATCTATTATGATGCTAAATAACTGTTGTAAATCCCAAAATGTTAGGCATTGTCATATACCAAAATAAAATCTTGCTGAAGTAAAATATGGAAATATTATACGTCGGGTCAAAATGACCGCTTTCCACTGTTTTATGAGTGTCAGAAACGCAGCCAATGTTGTGTTAATCAGCTTTTATGAGCAGGAAATCTTAAAACACAGATAATCGAAGAAAACTGTATAAAACTATAGATAAATATTTCGTTTGTTGCTGATAAATGAATTAATAGTGGCTCAGTTGCTAAGTGGAGAGTTCAGGGACCCAATCCTCAGTCTATCTTCGAATGTTTTTTTTCTTTGCTTTATCTTGCGTTTCAAGTTTGTCAATCTATGCATGTGAAAAATATAATGTTGCTCCCCATTAAATTGTAGGTCCCTCTACAACGGGGAGGGTAACACAGTTCAAAGGTCGGAGGAAACCAAGAAACTTTAGCGACAATATGTCCAGAGCTAATAAGACACTGTGGTGTTCAAACCTAACTTCGATTTACGAACAGCTCTACGTGTTACAAGGAGCAAACCAAGTAGACAATAAACATCGAAGACATAGAAGTTAAGTTAAGGACATTTGCACTCCTTAAGTAACGGCAGTTTTGACCATTGGTCCATTTGAAGGGGTCACTCTGGGCTACTTCTGTACCTATTATTTTCAACAAGTTACCTGTTACATGCCATGTATGGAAGTGAAACATGGACGATAAATAGTTTGGACAAGAAGTGAATAGAAGCTTTCGAACTGTGGTGCTACAGAAGAATGCTGAAGATTAGATGGGTAGATCACATAACTAATGAGGAGGTATTGAATAGAATTGGGGAGAAGAGGAGTTTGTGGCACAACTTGACAAGAAGAAGTGACCGGTTGGTAAGACTTGTTCTGAGGCATCAAGGGATCACAAATTTAGCATTGGAGGGCAGCTTGGATGGTAAAAATCGTAGAGGGAGACCAAGAGATGAATACATTAAGCAGATTGAGAAGGATGTAAGTTGCAGTAAGTACTGGGAGATGAAGAAGCTTGCACAGAATAGGGTAGCATGGAGAGCTGCATCAACCCAGTCTCAGGAATGAAGACCACAACAACAACAACATCTGTTAACTGAAAAGTGGGGAAATGGGAAATAAAAATATCACCATGGTTGTCACAAAAGTTTGTTACAATGCCAAACACGTACGCACTCGAGGATGTGTGTGTGTGTGTGTGTGTGTGTGTGTGTGTGTGTGTGTGAGTGTGTGTGTGTGTCTGTGTGTGTGCGTGCGTATTCTATTATGGTGAATTTTATTTTGCTGACGGCGGGGTATTTAGATTTTCTTTGAGCGTTCCATCTTAGTCTTGGTCTCAGAAATAATTCACAGTTATCACTGAACCAAGCCATTCGTGTCGTTTGAAAAATCATCACCAACGAGTTTAGAAAAAAAATATTCCTGTGGTGTTACTTCATTTACAATAAGAGGTTACATGAGAGCCTGATGTTGTCAAAAGTCTGTATTTGAGATTATAACGAATATATAACCGAAGAATGTATAGTGTATAAGGGCTGGACGAAACGACTATGTCAAACACGCCTTACGTATCCACCACTAATTTTGAAGTATTCGGCAAAAACTGTCATGTTTTGGCCAGGATAGGTAATTACAGTTAACAAGTGACTGGTGCTATTCCTGCACCGAGAGGATTACGTCTTCGTAGAGTATTAACTAACGGTCTGTATAGTAGACATGGTTAATGATCCTCATTCACCTCATCACCAGCTTCCCATTTTTCACTTATATCAAACAATCAGTTCTTCGATAAGTCTGACATCGTCTACTACGGTAATTCAACTCAAGATGGCCCGACAGCAAAACTCCTTCCTGCTGAATATAAGGTCACAGTCTTAACAGCGGCTATTCCCCGTTGCGTTGCTCCTTTTGTACAACCTCGAATTACCTACAACTTATTTCATGTAACCCATAATATAAAGCATTTTTCCGTTCTCCATCAGCGTATTTTTCCACACTACGATATCTAAAAAATGTATTCTTCGTAGTCTGCTTTGGGGATCCAACCTGTGTAAACTAACATGGTTGAAAACAAAGAGAAATGTACTTGACTTTTGAAATGAATGATACACATGTGGACAGCCTGTCGAGAGATGGCTATTATTAATTACTACTCAATCCAGATACTACATATTCAGACAAATATCACTAACAAAATTTCCAACCATTACATATTCAGGACACCGCTACACTACAAGAAGCCGTACCCAGCAGATTTAATCAAATCAACAGGTACATGCAGACGGTGTAAACACGTCCCAATGACCCCACTGGAAAATGTCTAACGAGAGCCTTTTATCTCTCACGTTGCACCTAGGGATAGGAGGTTGATGAAAATCGCGGTATATTAAATAAGAATATTTTCTTCTTTTTAGAGACTTTTCTCAAAACAGGGATTCCTCTCCAACATAATAATACACTCGGAACTTGTTACAATGCTTGTTACTTACTGTAATTACTTATTACAATAGGTATTACACAAGCACTTAAACACTGTCTATTCAAGATACTCCTCCAGGTATATCCATCTTGTGTACACTTTCCTTCTGCAAAAAATCTTCTTATTGTAGTCTGCGTTTTTTGAAGTAGTCACTGCACATCCTCTTCTTCTTTGCACAATTTCTCACCAAAGTGTCAGTTCTAGTATTCTTGTTTCCTCTATTCTTCTTACATGCGTGTGCCACTGTAACTTTCTTTTACCCATCACATCACATATTCTTTCTTTCATTTCCATTAACTTTATCAGTTCGGTGTTACTTACGTAATATTACACTGGAAATGCTTCCTGATCTTCTCCAGAAATCCATCTTTAATTCTTCCATCTTGTTTACATGTCTCTTATTAGTTGTCTGGGTCTCTGACCTGCTGTTATTATTATTATTATTATTATTATTATTACGTATACAGTAATTTTCAGGATAGTACTGTAGAGACCAGTAGCCGAAAATATACAGAATTTATAACCTGCTTTTGACGGTAGGACAGGTGGTGGATCATGACTTTGATTAGGGAAACATCAAGGCATTTGCCTGAGTGATGCAGGAAAACTACGGTAATTCAACTCAAGATGGCCCGACAGCAAAACTCCTTCCTGCTGAATATAAGGTCACAGTCTTAACAGCGGCTATTCCCCGTTGCGTTGCTCCTTTTGTACAACCTCGAATTACCTACAACTTGTTTCATGTTACCCATAATATAAAGCATTTTTCCGTTCTCCATCAGCGAACACGCTAACTGCACCCGCTGGAGACTTCTGGACTTCAGACATCCTGCACCCTTTCACCAATTTGAGTCTGTTCAGAAAGTAGATTCCATATTTGCTTGTACTCTACTGTGGTTCTCACTCCAACTAAAAAAATAATTCAGTATCCCCCCATAATGGCAGAGATGTTGAACTCAGAAGAATGACAAGAAAATACCACAGGCATTTTAACTTCTGACACACAATTTTCTTGTGAACGCACCTAACAGTATTATAAACCATCACCACTACTTAAATTGATCCGATACTGCTTTTGTGTCGTAAGAACATTATAACTGCAATATACACTGTGGACCATTGATAGTGACTGGGCCAAATATCTCACGAAGTAAGCATCAAACCAAAAAAACTACAAAGAACGAAACTCGTCTAGCTTGAAGGAAGAAACCAGATGGCGCTATGGTTGTCCCGCTGGACGGCGATGCCATAGGTCAAACGGATATCAAGTGCGTTTTTTAAATAGGAACACCAATTTTTTTATTACATATTCGTGTAGTACGTAAAGAAATGTGAATGTTTTAATTGGGCAACTTTTTTCGCTTTGTGATAGATGTCACTGTAATAGTCACAAACGTATAAGTACGTGGTATCACGTAACATTCCGCCAGTGCGGACGGTATTTGCTTCGTGATACATTACCCGTGTTAAAATGGACCGTTTACCAATTGCGGAAAAGTTGTATATGGTGTTGATGTATGGCTATTGTGATCAAAATGCCCAACGGGCGTGTGCTATGTATGCTGCTCGGTATATTGGACGACATTATCCAAGTGTCCGGACCGTTCGCCGGATAGTTACGTTATTTCAGGAAACAGGAAGTGTTCAGCCACATGTCAGCCACGACCTGCAACAAATGATGACTCCCAAATAGGTGTTTTAGCTGCTGTCGCGGCTAATCCGCACATCAGTAGCAGACAAATTTCGTGAGAATCGGGAACTCAAAAACGTCGATGTTGAGAATTCTACATCAACATCAATTGCACCCGTACCATATTTCTATGCACCAGGAATTGTGTGGCGACGACTTTGAACGTCGTGTACAGTTCTGCCACTGGGCACAATAGAAATTACGGGACGATTACAGATTTTGTGCACGCGGTCTATTTAGCGACGAAGCGTCATTCACCAACAGCGGAAACGTAAAACGGCATAATATGGACTATTGGGCAACGGAAAATCCACGATGGCTGCGACAAGTGGAACATCAGCGACCTTTGCGGGTTAACGAATGGTGCGGCATTATGGGAGGAATGATAATTGGCCCCCATATTATCGATGACAATTTAAATGGTGCAACGTATGCTGATTTCCTACGTAATGTTCTACCGATATTACTACAAGATGTTTCACTGCATGACAGAATGGCGATGTACTTCCAACATGATGGAATTCCGGCACATATCTGGCGTGCGGTTGAAGCGTTATTGAATAGCATATTTCATGACAGGTGGATTGGTCATCGAAGCATGACCCACACGTACCTGGATTTCTTTCTGTGGGGAAAGTTGAAGGATATTTGCTATCGTGAACCACCGGCAACGCCTGACAACATGCGTTAGAGCATTGTCAATGCATGTGCGAACATTACGGTGCGCGAACTACTCGCTGTTGAGAGGAATGTCGTTACACGTATTGCCAAATGCATTGAGGTTGAGAGGCATCATTTTGAGCATTTATTGCATTAATGTGGTATTTACAGGTAATCACACTGTAACAGCATGCGTTCTCAGAAATGATAAGTTCTCAAAGGTACATGTATCACGTTGGAACAACAGAAATAAAATGTTCGAACGTACCTACGTTCTGTATCTTAGTTTAAAAAGTCTACCTGTGACCAACTGATCGTCTACAATTGTGAGCCATATGTTTGTGACTATTACAGCGCCATCTGTCACAAAGCGAAAAAAGTTGTCCAACTAAAACATTCATTTTTTTTACGTACTACACGAATGTGTAATAAAAAATGTGTGTTCCTGTTTAAAAAAACGCAGCTGATATCCGTTTGACCTATGGCAGTGCAATCTAACGGGCCAACCATAGCGCCATCTGGTTTCCCCTTCAAGTTAGACAAGTTTCGTTCTTTGTAGTTTTTTTCGTTTTACTCTTATTACGTGAGGTATTTGGCCCGGTCACGATCAATGGACCACCCTGTATACGTTGTTGAACATAGTTAATTAGTTTGTTTCGCTCAAAACAAGGAAATCCATTATTGTTATTTTAAGAGGGATTTAATTAAAATCACTTGTCAGTTGACACTTAACGCACTGAAGATGGTGTCTTCCAGAGTCCTCATCATCAAGCCTGAACAGTTCGCCATTGCCAGACTGCAACAACAAATGGCCAGCTAATTTCCAGTTCCTTCTCCGACTTACTCTTTTGATGTGTTTGGATCCCGAAGATCTGGCCCATTAATTCCACATTTCATAATGGATGATAACCACTCGAAAAACAACATACAATCAGCGATGGTAGCTAAACATGCGCGTTTCATCCATAGCACTAGCAAAACACAACTGGATGATTTTGGCGAAGATTGGGGCGTCAAATATTCAGTTAATGCCACGACAGTTATCAACCTACAGTGGATAAGTTTTACGAGTATATGACACTGCATCAGGCCGGACGATGTGAAGGCAGCATAATCGTCGTTGCGACTGGCCCAGTGGAGCAATAAATATACTGCTGTAAGGATCAGTGGTGATATAGCGTAATGGTAAAGTCGAAGTCTTGATGTGCGGTTGATTATGAGTTCGAATCTCGGCAAGTGCTATTTATCTTATTGTGTTAAATCTTTATCGAAAACACTTTGATTGTTAATTTTATTCAATTCATTGTTTTCAGCTTAGTACTTACTTTTTGTTTAATCTGGTTGTCTCTCCTATAATCCGCAACAGAGTACCAACCACTACTACCCATCAGTTGGTATCGCGTTAGTTCATGCAGCCAGTGAGGGGACAGTTTCTCGCAACCAATGAAAACGAGTAATTACAGTCCGCTTTTATTCCTGGAATCGATATTTCTCTCTTGAAACTGCTTGTAGAGTTTAACAATAACCACGGCGAACAAAGTGAGAGTAATTAACTGTTCTGCCGCAAGTTTTTGACCGCCATTTTTCGGATACATTGTACATCACGACGTTGTGATTAGGTTACGACGTGACTGTGAATTCAGGGCTCCACAACGTTTCGTCTACCGCAGTTCAGTCATTGGTCACTTAAACCAGCTGTGGACAGAGATTGGCCGTGCGGTTATAGGCGCTGCAGTCCGGAACTGCGGGACTGCTACGGTCGCAGGTTCGAATCCTGCCTCGGGCATGGATGTTTGTGATGTCCTTAGGTTAGTTAGGTTTAAGTAGTTCTAAGTTCTAGGGGACTGATGACCTAAGATGTTAAGTCCCTTAGTGCTCAGAGCCATTTGAACCGTATTTTTTAATTCTTTGTCCGTTCTGAAAAAAGAATCTTATCATGACGAAGGCGAGGGTAGCTCACTATTTTCCGCAGTCTCCTTCCCAGCACGATAACACTGCGATACAGTTCTTCAGTGCTGCAGTTTGTCTTGTAGCCGCGTCCCCAGAGCCTGTCATTAATTTTGTGTCAGTTCACATTTTCAGTTATCAATTACGTACTTTCCACGGCTAACTTGCCAGAATGTATATCTTGGTATCGAGCCACTCAATTTTTTCCCGTAGACATCTAGAAAATTTGATTCATACAGTCACTATTTTCAAAATGCGTATATATGAATCCACCATTTGCTTGCTGGCCGGGGGTATTAATGGAATAACAGCTAATTAGTATGAGTATTCCTTCAACATAAACTGTAATCAAAGTACACTGAGCTTCATCAATACTTCAAACTTTGGAATAATTCATAACAACTGATCAGAGAGCGTTTTTGGTATTGTGCGTGATCTGAGATCTAGAATCTTCAGGTTTTTTAAGGATATTACCAACAAGTACATACGTAGCTGACTTGAAAGGGCAACTGTGCCTGTAGAAGTCTGTCGTGTATTGAAATATTACTGTTCTCTTCAGCTTTGTCAAGAGGAAGTTACGAACCTACCAGTAGAAAAAAAAATGCTCGCTCTATATTCGTACTGGATTTTCACATTCAGCAGCTACAGTACTATAACATTTGTCGTAAGTAATTCACACCGAACTTTTTTCCACTGCAACTATATTTGTACAAAGATCTGATGATGACCGTGAAGCTGAAAACATTTCTCTCTTCAGCCAAGCTAAAATGTGACTAAGATCGTCAAATTAATCCCTTAGTGACATTTGCTTTATATTCCCACATTCTAACTGAAAATCTTTACATGTTGCTGTTGATTTGTGTTAACAGTGGCTAAAGTCTGAAACAAAATTTGAGTGAATGAGGCAGGGAAGGATTTAGAATGCTGAAGTCTGCTATGTGTTTCACAATGCTATATTGAATTCAAACCCTAAGATTAAGTGCTATGAATGATGTTAGAATAATAACCATGGCCGGAAAAGAGATAATCAGCACCGTTAGTCATAAGTTGTCAAGATATAAGAGAGGAACAGGTCTACTGATTCTTTCTTCTCGTTTAGTTGTTTCCTAATAGTTGACTGAAAGATATATCATACATACCATGCAAGTCTATGTGAAGAGTTTCAGGTGGTGACCGGTATCAAAGAAGAATACGATTTACTTCATCATAGCGCTGGCCGAAGTGACCAGGTAGTGGAGGGCAATAAACATGAGGCAAACGTGGGACATTGTAGTGTTACAATATCTTGTATCATACGTGTAAATTCGGCAACCCACTGTAATGTTGGTCCTAGTACTACTTTGTAATGCTTGGTGTCATGAAGCAAGTGGCATGCTATGTCAGCAATTGATCTTCACTCAGCAATTACTGTAATCAATAACATAATTGAGCAGTCTTATGCGCCAACCGCTTTAAGTACAGAACAAGGAGAGTAGATCGTTTGTTTGTTCATTCTGTTTATGAACTTTTAATTTGAATTATGTTGCTTATATAGGCTTTTCCTGATCGTAAATTTCGTCCATGTTCCTCTATTTACGAGCCATAGTCTCCAGTTTTAGTAACTATGTAAAGCAGAGTTATGAATTCTGTAAGACTGCTATCTTTCATTTCTTTATGTGTACGGTTATGTGCCGTTGTGAACAGACAGGCGCCGACTTGTGTATGAATAGTACCAGGAATGTGGATCATTTGTTTCTCCATTTTTATGAGCTTCTAAGTAGAAGCAATTTATTCATTTAGATGTGTCCAACTGGTTTAGTAGTTTAGTCACATATTTCTCAAGTGATCGTGTAGTCTAGTTCTTCTTTGTTTTCATTTCGCATAGGGACTGTGAATGTTGTGTTCGGCTACAAGCTGAATTGGTGATCGATCACTCCCCGCCTCAAGCAGCCACGCAGCCTGGGGCGCCTTAGAGTGGAGAGGTGTCGAGATTAGTTTAGTAGGTCAAGGGCCCATTACACGCTGGAGGTGGCTACACGGGTAACAGGGGCCAAGTAGAGAAGACAGGAAGATTGTTTAGTTTACATGGTCTAGAAAACATGCAAAAAGTGGTTCTACGACAAACTCAAGACGAGGGTAGGACTAGGAAACAAAAGGGTTACAGTTTTAAATTGCTGGGAATGGACCAGAACTTCAAGCAATAAGAGAAATCATTGAAGCTGAAAGTGTCGTAGGTACTGAAACCTTTCTAAAGTCCTAGATAACTTCAGACAAAGTCTACGAAAGACCAAGTGTTATTCAGTTGGTGGTGGCGTGCTTTGTGCTGATAGAAGAAATTTTTGGAGCGAAGTTGCAGGAAATAATGGCTGTGTGTATGGGTTATACCTGATAACCGGAAAAATTAGTAAGTGGTTCCTTTTAGCGACCGCCCCGACTCAGGTATGTAGTTGTTGAAAGGTTCAAAGAAAACTTGAGTCCCATTTCGAATAGATGTTCAATGGAACCATTAGTAGTTTGAGGAGATTTTTACCTGCAATCTGTTGGAAAGAAGATATGTTTAAAGTCAGTGGCAGGCATAAAGCATCTTCCTAAATGATTCTAAATCCATAACACTTCCGGGTTGAGATGCCGTGGTCCATACTTAAAACCCTCCCCTGACGTAACGCCTTCGACTGCGGAAGGCATCCTCCAAGGACAAGCGGCGAACTGCAACGAGATTGCAAATGAGCGCCGTATATATATAAGCCATCCAGAGGGCGCCGCTGTCAACCACGTGACGTCGGCTGTACTATAATCTCTGGTATTGCCAAGTTTCTGAATTGAAATTAATCGATTGTCACGCTGTTACTGCAATGTTTATATCCATATTTTATCCAGCTTAATGCCTTCATCTTTTCTGTTAAAATTATTCCAGTGTTTGGTCGTCTCAATAGCCTCTTTGTACATTCGCGCATAATTGCGCATGACTGACAGCGGCGCCCTCTGGATGACTTATATACAGGGTGTTACAAAAAGGTACGGCCAAACTTTCAGGAAACATTCCTCACACACAAATAAAGAAAAGATGTTATGTGGACATGTGTCCGGAAACGCTTAATTTCCATGTTAGAGCTCATTTTAGTTTGTTCTTCCACCTACGCTCAATGGAACACGTTATCACGATTTCATACGGGATACTCTACTTGTGCTGCTAGAACATGTGCCTTTACAAGTTCGACAGAACATGTGGTTCATGCACGATGGAGCTCTTGCACATTTCAGTCGAAGTGTTCGTACGCTTCTGAACAACAGATTCGGTGACCGATGGATTGGTACAGACGGACCAATTCCATGGCCTCCACGCTATCCTGACGTCAACCCCCCTGACTTTCATTCATGGGGGCATTTGAAAGGTCTTGTCTACTCAACCCCGGTACCAAATGTAAAGACTCTTCGTGCTCGTATTGTGGACGGCTGTGATACAAAACACCATTCTCCAGAGCTGCATCAGCGCATCAGGGATTCCATGCGACGGAGGGTGGATGCATGTATCCTCGCTAACGGAGGACATTTTGAACATTTTCTGTAACAAAGCGTTTGAAGTCACGCTGGTACGTTCCGTTGCTGCGTGTTTCCATTCCATGCTTAATGTGATTTGAAGAGAAGTAATAAAATGAGCTCTACCGTGGAAAGTAAGCGTTTCCGGACACATGTACACATAATATATGTTCTTTCTTTGTGTGTGAGGAATGTTTCCTGAAAGTTTGGCCGTACCTTTTTGTAACTCCCTGTATACGGCGCTCACTCGCGCTCTCGTTGCAGTTCTCCGTTTGTCCTCGGAGGATGCCTTCCGCAGTCGAAGGCGAAACGTCAGGGGAGGGTTTTATGTATGGACCACGGCATCTCAGCCCGGGAGTGTTAAGTCATTACACCTGCCGTGAAAGCCTTCATTCTATGATATTCTAAATCCGTTCTCAAAAATTATTGTACAACTAGATCAGGAGCTCAGTCTAAGTTCAAATGGATACGTTAACACACCTGAGCTCTTAGCAACAAATGAACAAAGAGGGAGAATCATGACGGATAGAGAGATTATGGATCACATGGTCGTTTTAGAGAGATTGGTCATACAAATCCTCCAAAACAAACGCAAGTATATCTATTTGAAGAAGCAGATAAAAATCCGTAGGGCGCCTTCCTAAGCCACAGTCTCCATTCCTTCCAACGTAGACCACATGAGTCTTACATTCATACAAGAAGACGGAACGTATCCCCAATGGTACATAAGCCAGGTGAGAACACTGTTGCAGAAGCAACGAGAAAGGCATGCCAGATTTAAAGGTACACAAACTCTCCAAGACTAGCGACATTTTAGAGAATTTTGAAATTTAGCACGGAGTTCAATGTGAGATGCTATTAACAGTGTGTACAACGAAACTCTGTCCCGAAATCTGGAAGAAAATCCAAAGAGATTCTGGTGCTACGTAAAATACACCAGCGACAAGACACAATCAGTACCATGTAACCGTGTAGCGTGGTCCATACTTCGGACACGATGAGGCTGTACACTGACTGCTCTTGTGAGGGTCTTTGATTGGCGCACTCTGGGCAGGAGCGACGGGGTCCGGCAGGGCGAACGGAAGTCGAAGCTGAGCGTTCGGTGTGAGCAGACGTGTAAGGGCCAGATTACTTGTTTCTTCGGGAGGCATGGCCAGTATTTACGGGGCAGGCATTTTTCCAATGGAGTGCTGAGAGCCGGCCTTGCGAGACGCAGCGTTGTGTGTGCAGTCGCTGCGCGCTCGTCGGTGCTAGTGCTGTTCCGTGTTGCATCGGGCCTGCATCTTCCTTGGCTTCCCTGCGCGGTAACTTCCCTGCGGAAGTTTGTAACACCTGTTACGTTTCTGGTTGAATTGTTCCTGTAGCTGTATCCTAAAGAGAATTAGTCTAGACTTTCTGATTATCCTAGAACCGTTCTTAAAGTGACGGTTAAGGTGCTTGGTGGCCTGCGAAGATTATTTTTCGAATGCTACTTTTACATTTGTTAAGGTAGTTTTAATATTTCCGATGTTTAATACTTTAATAATTTTTAATTTTGCTATGGCCATATTTGTATTTGCCTTGAGTGTGGTATCCTTGAGGCAGATCAAAGATTTCTTGTAGTGTCCTTGAATAGTCTAGAAGAGATTTGTTATGCGTGTTGTCGTTAGCTCTCTACTTTGCTTGTCTCCTTGAGGCTGCGCTCTGGTGCCCGAGGTCTACTTCTGGGTATACTGCACCGCCTGACCAACTGTAATTTATTCATATTTCATAATATACTTTCTTTTTCTGACAGGGAAATCTGGAAACATGGTTAAACGTTATGATGAGGCTCGAATAAAATTGTACTAAAGGTTTGTATTGTTCTAAAGAAGAGTCACATTTATTCTTGGAGTTCTTTAAAAGCTTGTATTATTCTCAAGAGAAAAGGCATTTATGCTTAGGCCATGCAAAACCTTAGTAAAGAGTTTTGATTTTCAATGAATTGGATATAAGGATTGCCCAGTAACAAGCGATGTTCGGTAAGTTTCCCAGGCTTTCCTATAAGACCCGACTGTTGGTGATCTTAACCCAGGTATACGCCCTTGTTGACTGTACGAACCATCATTGTGTAATCGTGACGGTAGTGTTACCTATGACAGCGTCAGTAAAGCGTAGTTATTAAACAAGCTTTCCCGAAACAGCTCACCAAAGAAGTCGCAGCAAATGTTCCAGAATTCGAATCAGGAACTACTGGTAACGTTAGTAGTTTGGATGTAGAAATCTTCGTTGTACCGACGTCGCTTAAATCACTTAATAAAGACAAGTCTTCCTATCCAGATTGTATACCAATCAAGATCCTTCTGGGATGTGCCGATGTATTTAATAAACAAATACCCGGGCTCACATAACGAATAATCTGTGCTTAAGGATTTGGAAGTTGCCCAAGCCACGCCAACGAACAACAAAGGAAACAGAACTAATTCACAGAATTACAGACCCATATCACTGACATGAATGTGTAGTCAGATTTAGGAACATACACTGTGTCCATACATCGTGAATTACTTAGAAAAGAAAGCTCTTTTAACACATAGCATGGATTCAGAAAATATCGTTCTTATGAAACAAAACTGCTTCTTCATTCAGATGACGTAAAGACTGCTATCGACAGATTTCTCAAACTGTTCTCGTATTTCTAGATTTCGAGACTGGTTTTGACATCGCTCTTCATAGGCGACTTATAATTAAACTGAATGCCTATGGAACATTGTCACAGCTCTGCAACTTGATTTGAGATTTGCTATCAGGAAGGTCACATTACGAAGTAATTGACGGAAAGTCATCGAGTGGGACAGAAGTCATATGTGGCCTTTCCCAAGAAGCATTATGTCTCCCTGTTCTATGTACTCTTCAAATGATTTAGGAGACAATCTGAGCGGCTATCTCAGATTGTTTTCTGATGATGTCGTTGTTTAAAAAGTAAGTAAAGCCATCAGAAGATAAAAACCGGTTGCATAATGATTTAGATAGGACGTATCTATGGTGCCTAAAGTAGCAATTAATTGTAACAATGAGAAGTGTCAGGTCCTCGATATGAGTTCTGCAAGAAGTCCGTTACACGATAAATCACATAAAGGATGTCGATTCAGCTAAGTAGCTAGAGATTGCAACTACGTATAACTGAAATTCAATTATTACATAGAAAATATTGTGTGCAAGGCGCAAGAAAAACTGCGCCTTTTTAGCAGGACACTTAGGAAACGTATCAAATGTACTAAAAAGACTGTATACGTTACTCACGTCCAGCCTCTTCTGGAGCATTGCTGAACGGTACGGGATCCTTACCAAATAGGATTGATGGAGGGCAACGAAGAATGTTCAAGAAGGGCAGTTCAATTTCTATTACCGCGAAATTGAGGAGAGAGTGAGACGTATAAGATGCACGAGCCGTGGTGACAATTAGTGAGACAAAGGTGTATTTCTTTGCGACGTGATCATTTCACTAAATTTCAATCACCAAGATTCTCTCCGGGTGCAGATATATTTTGTTGACTCCCAACTCTGTAGGGAGACTAATAAAATAAGAGAAATAAGAACGCGCTCGGAAAGACTTAACCGTTCACTTTTTCCGCGTGCTATCGTTAATGGAACGTTACGGAAACCGTCGAAATTGTTTTGACGAACGCCATATGAGGCATTTAAGTGTGAATTGCGGAGTAGTCCTGTTGATGTAAACCATGTCCTAACCCCTCATTTAGTTAAAAATTGTTACTTTATCATATTTTCTTCAAGAACGTAGCTACACTACTAACAAACATTAATGTTAATAAAATCGAGGCTAGTGCTGTACAATGGCGATCCAGAAGTTTGAAAGAAAGACGAGATCAGAAGCAGATTGGCTTGGACGAAGAGAGCTTTTATCAACAACAACACCGTGTCGATATCAGCTATTGATGTGGAACTGTAGAAGAATTTCCTGAAAGTATTCTTCTGCACCACAGCATTGTATCGAAGACCACTGAGGACCATCCGATATCAAGCGAAGAACAAGGTGGAAGCATTTGAAAAGCATTGCTATGACTGAATATAAAGAACTAACTGGCCAAATAAAGTACGAAGTGAAGATCAATAGAGATTAATTAAAAAGAGAAGTCAATGGAAAACCTTAGGCGAAAGAACTGATGGGTTAATGGTACACCTCCGACGGCACGCATAACTTTGGTAACTTTCGACGAAATAATTTTAACACGGCATTAAATGAGCAATTTAGGTAGGCCTACCTGAACGAAATAATTCACTTGTCCGTCGGATTTGAAGTCATACTGCCAAAGTTGATCGTGAACGGGCTTTCAGTGGCGAGGCGTCGCAGAAGTTGTAGATAAAAGATCTTCGCCCATTTTCATTCACTGTGAGTCACTGTGTATGCATTAGAAACAATACACCGAGATCAAGTGTTAGATCACATACGTTAGCAACTTCTAACCTCTACCGACAGGTGTCATCCTGCGAAACTGTCGTGGTGAAACTGTGTTTTCATTTTTGTTTTTTTACGTTGCACCCTCGCATTCAGTGTTGAGTTACACATAGTTAGTATCATTTATAATTTGTGAATTTTACTGGTCATGGATAGTTTGTCAAAGAAACAAAAAGTGCAAGAAAAGTATAACTGAGAATTTCAAACATAGTGCACCCAGAAATATGGAATAATTAATGCAAGCAATAAAACCGTGTGTGTTTTCTGTTCAGGAAAGTGATGGGCAGAGCATTGTCTGTAAAATGGCACTATGAAACAGATCATAAATTTCTATCTCAAGAAAGCGAACCGCAGAGAAAAGGAATTCATTGAATGAGCTATTAAAGACAGGAATAGACAGTCAACATCTATGACTAAGTATGTTTGTAAGGGCTGACAAACCCGAGAGGCAAGTTTCCAGGATGTAGAAGTCATCGTCAGGGAAAGTAAACCACTTGGCGACGGAATTTTTGAAGGAAGCCTGCTTAGAGTGTGCTTGTCACTCTTTGAAGATTCTATAAATAAAGATTAAGTAACTGGGCGCATCAAAGGAATTCCCTTATCTAGATAAAAAGTAAGAGACAGCATCCTAAAACTAGCGGAAAATGTAAAAGAACAACAAATAAATGAAATGAAGTCCTCTCCTAACACTTGTCACTATCTTGACGAAATCAGAGATCTAACTATTTTTGCTCATTTAGCTGTACTATCTCGATATTCTTGCAAATGACACCAAAAAATAATTGCTTCTGATACTATCATTGCAAGCAACTAGTAAGGGCATAGACATTTGCACTGATGTTAAAAATTCGCACACGGAAAAAGAAATAGGTTTAAGCTAAATTGTTTCGATAACGATTGTTGATACGTCGAAAATGGTGGGAAAAAATACTTTTATTGGTTTATTCCAAGCACCACGTGGACATTCTGTTCTTGAATTCCACTGCCTCATTCATCAAAAAGCCTTGTGTGCAAGGGTGGTTTCGCTTTAAAAAAAATTGAACCGTATGTCGTTGCAAGCCTCTGATAAAAGAAAGTTCGAAGCGTTGTTGGATGACGTCAGGTCGATGTACACTGCCTTACTGACGTATAAGAATTTAAGGCGGTTGAGCCGCAGCAACGTACTTCAAAGATTTCTGGAAAGAAAATCAAACATTGTGTACGACCCGCAGTCAACGGACGTCACGAGGATTGTAAAATTAATTGTTTTTGCATCTACATCTACATTTATACTCCGCAAGCCACCCAACGGTGTGTAGCGGAGGGCACTTTACGTGCCACTGTCGTTACCTCCGTTTCCTGTTCCAGTCGCGTATGGTTCGCGGGAAGAACGACTGTCTGAAAGCCTCCGTGCGCGCTCTAATCTCTCTAATTTTACATTCGTGATCTCCTCGGGAGGTATAAGTAGGGGGAAGCAATATATTCGATACCTCATCCAGAAACGCACCCTCTCGAAACCTGGCGAGCAAGCTACACCGCGATGCAGAGCGCCTCTCTTGCACAGTCTGCCACTTGGGTTTGTTAAAAATCTCCGTAACGCTATCGCGGTTACCAAATAACACCGTGACGAAACACGCTGCTCTTCTTTGGATCTTCTCTATCTCCTACGTCAACCCGATCTGGTACGGATCCCACACTGATGAGCAATACTCAAGTATAGGTCGAACAAGAGTTTTGTAAGCCACCTCCTTTGTTGATGGACTACATTTTCTAAGGACTCTCCCAATGAATCTCAACCTGGTACCCGCCTTACCAACAATTAATTTTATATGATCATTCGACTTCAAATCGTTCCGCACGCATACTCCCAGATATTTTACAGAAGTAACTGCTACCAGTGTTTGTTCTGCTATCATATAATCATACAATAAAGGATCCTTCTTTCTATGTATCCGCAATACATTACATTTGTCTATGTTAAGGTTCAGTTGCCACTCCCTGCACCAAGTGCCTATCCGCTGCAGATCTTCCTGCATTTCGCTACAATTTTCTAATGCTACAACTTCTCTGTATACTACAGCATCATCCGCGAAAAGCCGCATGGAGCACCCGACACTATCTAC
Organism: Schistocerca americana; assembly: GCF_021461395.2. NCBI lineage: Eukaryota > Metazoa > Arthropoda > Insecta > Orthoptera > Acrididae > Schistocerca > Schistocerca americana. The sequence goes on from NC_060125.1 coordinate 293,564,880, forward strand.
TAGGTCATTTATATATATTGTGAATAGCAATGGTCCCATAACACTCCCCTGTGGCACGCCAGAAGTTACTTTAACGTCTGTAGACGTCTCTCCATTGATAACAACATGCTGTGTTCTGTTTGCTAAAAACTCTTCAATCCAGCCACACAGCTGGTCTGATATTCCGTAGGCTCTTACTTTGTTTATCAGGCGACAGTGCGGAACTGTATCGAACGCCTTCCGGAAGTCAAGAAAAATAGCATCTACCTGGGAGCCTGTATCTAATATTTTCTGGGTCTCATGAACAAATAAAGCGAGCTGGGTCTCACACGATCGCTGTTTCCGGAATCCTTGTTGATTCCTACAGAGTAGATTCTGGGTTTCCAAACACGACATGATACTCGAGCAAAAGACATGTTCTAAAATTCTACAACAGATCGACGTCAGAGATATAGGTCTATAGTTTTGCGCATCTGCTCGACGACCCTTCTTGATGACTGGGACTACCTGTGCTCTTTTCCAATCATTTTGAACCTTCCGTTCCTCTAGAGACTTGCGGTACACGGCTGTTAGAAGGGGGGCAAGATCTTTCGCGTACTCTGTGTAGAATCGAACTGGTATCCCGTCAGGTCCAGTCGACTTTCCTCTGTTGGATGATTTCAGTTGCTTTTCTATTCCTTGGACACTTATTTCGATGTCAGCCATTTTTTCGTTTGTGCGAGTATTTAGATAAGGAGCTGCAGTGCGGTCTTCTTCTGTGAAACAGCTTTGGAAAAAGGTGTTTAGTATTTCAGCTTTACGCGTGTCATCCTCTGTTTCAATGCCATCATCATCCCGGAGTGTCTGGATATGCTGTTTCGAGCCACTTACTGATTTAATGTAAGACCAGAACTTCCTAGGATTTTCTGTCAAGTCGGTACATAGAATTTTACTTTCGAATTCACTAAACGCTTCACGCATAGCCCTCCTTACGCTAACTTTGACATCGTTTAGCTTCTGTTTGTCTGAGAGGTTTTGGCTGCGTTTGAACTTGGAGTGAAGCTCTCTTTGCTTTCGCAGTAGTTTCCTAACTGTGTTGTTGTACCACGATGGGTTTTTCCCGTCCCTCACAGTTTTACTCGGCACGTACCTGTCTAAAACGCATTTTACGATTGCCTTGAACTTTTTCCATAAACACTCAACAATGATAGTGTCGGAACAGAAATTTTCGTTTTGATCTGTTAGGTAGTCTGAAATCTGCCTTCTATTACTCTTGGTAAACAGATAAACCTTCCTCCCTTTTTTTATATTCCTATTAACTTCCATATTCAGGGATGCTGCAACGGCTTTATGATCACTGATTCCCTGTTCTGCACATACAGAGTCGAAAAGTTCTTGTCTGTTTGTTATCAGTAGGCCCAAGATGTTATCTCCACGAGTCGGTTCTCTGTTTAATTGCTCGAGGTAATTTTCGGATAGTGCACTCAGTATAATGTCACACGATGCTCTGTCTACACCACCCGTCCTAAACATCTGAGTGTCCCAGTCTATATCTGGGAAATTGAAATCTCCACCTAAGACTATAACATGCTGAGAAAATTTATGTGAAATGTATTCCAAATTTTCTCTCAGTAGTTCTGCCACTAATGCTGCTGAGTCGGGAGGTCGGTAAATGGAGCCAATTATTAACCTAGCTCGGTTGTTGAGTGTAACCTCCACCCATAATAATTGACAGGAACTATCCACTTCTACTTCACTACAGGATAAACTACTACTAACAGCGACGAACACTCCACCACCGGTTGCATGCAATCTATCCTTTCTAAACACCGTCTGTACCTTTGTAAAAATTTCGGCAGAATTTATCTCTGGCTTCAGCCAGCTTTCTGTACCTATAACGATTTCAGCTTCGGTGCTTTCTATCAGTGCTTGAAGTTCCGGTACTTTACCAACGCAGCTTCGACAGTTTACAATTACAATACCGATTGATGCTTGGTCCCCGCATGTCCTGACTTTGCCCCGCACCCGTTGCGGCTGTTGCCCTTTCTGTACTTGCCCAAGGCCATCTCACCTAAAAAAACACCCAGTCCACGCCACACAACCGAAGAGAGCAAGCATTTAAGTGATTGGAGCGCACTTTTGAGGGTAAATTGTAAGTTTTTAGTAACGATATCGTTTCCAGAAGCTAAAAGTGTTTCCCAAATTTGAAAAAAATACCATCGATTTAGATTTGAAAGAAAATAGAGCCCAAGGAAAAGTCAAGATGAATTTTCTTCGGTAATACATTCTTCAATCGAAGAACTTTCATCGAGGTTTTCTCAGTTGACCAAAGTTGTCGGATACACTGAACTTTGATTGGTCTGAAAATTCTATAAATTAGGAGGCAGCTAATTGATTTCTAATTTACTTCAATACGGACTCAAAGATTTATCGCAACAGGGAAATAAATTGAAGTAAACGACTTAGAATTACAATTATAGAATTTCCAGACACACTCAGCTGTCTAAAGAGCTGGCGTTTGCTATCCTGATGGTATTTTCATCTATCTGTGACCGTGTGACATTATTTTCTAAAATACAGTACATGACATAGTGTGAAACAGTTCGTCAGATGACTCGAGTTCAGCTTGCATTCAGCTAAACGTTACAAAATGTGCACCTAATATAAAATACTTGCCATCGAATTCGCGAAGGAAGAAATGACATTAATTTTGATTTTATTTAGATAAATTTTGTGATTGCTGTTTGAAAGGTCTGTTTCCAGTTGCAAGATGGAAGATGGATTTTTTTGTTCATTAATAAGTAGAGGGTAAATTTCTACGCACTATCAAATACTAAAACATGCACGCACTCATGCATCATCATACGTCTTATTCTGAAAAAAATAAGTTGATGATGATGAAATCCCATATTCCTTGCCAGAGCGTAGGGAACGATGCGGAAGACCCGTACCGCCCTACTACCCAAGGTTCTAGTGTAGGTGGTTTGCTGTTGCTTTCCTCCGACCGTAATGGGAATCAATGATGATGATTAAGACGAAACAACAAACCTCAGTCATCACGAGGGAGGTGAAAATCCCTGACCCCTCGGGGAATCGAACGCGGGACCCCATAGTGTGCACTGCCAAGAGGCTGAACTTTATGCCCACCACAAAAAATAAAAAATTCAAATTTCCTTAATTGTTGTTAACTTTTATTACCAAAACATTTCTCAAGTAGGGGTTGACGTGCAGGTACTGTCCAGAACCTGAAAATATCTTTTAGAACGATCTTCGCAATACTAACGCATTTTCCATAAGTAAAAAACTGCAGACTTTGGTAGAGAAAATTATTAAAAACAATTACGATTTTTCAAAATTTAAAAATGTAAGTTACATAACTAGAAAATAATATTTTCAGGTGATGCGGATAATGTAATCCCCTTCCCCTTGGTACGGCGAAACTGATGTACAGTAGATGTTATCAAGAATAAGCTACATATTTTGTTTCACTTTGAATTTTTGAACAAAGTTTATAAAATGTGCAATTTATTTACTATAATAAACATTTGATAATTTGTGTGCAGTATTTTTCAACAGTAGAGTCTATGCACGTAATCCTTCATAATTTTATTAACCCTACATTACAAAATTATACAGTTTACTAAATACGTGTAGAAAGAATTGCATAAAGGTAGCGTTTCACGGGAGGGGAAGACGGACAGGGTTGAAAGCATTGCTGCTCTGCAAGGGACGAAAAATCATCGTGCTGGGGCTCCACAAAAAGTGATGTTCAGGGGAGGCGGCAACAACTTGCTGTTAACCTTACTTACATAGCACAGGAATTAAACATTCACAGTTAATATTTCACTGGTTGTATAGACATTTGGGTTAGCAGAGCTCTGTGATGCTATGGACAACACAAGGAATACCATCTACGCAAAACCTCTAAAGCCGTTGCCGCAGAAAACTGGACTTCCAGGTTGGTAAAGAACCTGATAAAAACAGGCCCCCCTATGGGATTTGATTTACACATAAATGATCGGACTGACAAGGTGAGGAGCGGTCTGCTGATGTTTGCTAATGACACTGTGGTATGTGAGTAGGTGTGTTTGTTGTACAACTGTAGGAGGATACAAGAAAACTTACACAAAATTTCCGGCTGGGGTGATGAGTGGCAGGTAGCTCTAAACATATAAAAATATAAGGGACAGTAGGTGAGTAAGAAAACAATCCTGTTATGTTCGAATAGAGCATTCGCAGTGTGCTGCTTGACACAGTCAGTTAGATTCCCTATCTGGCCGGAACGTTGTGAAGCTATATAAAAGAAACTACCATGTAAGGATTGTTGTGGGGAAGACGAATAGTGAACTTCAGTACATTGGGAGAGTTTTAGGAAAGTATCATTCATCTGTAAAGGAGCCCATATATAGAATAGTAGTGCAACCTATTCTTGAGTACTGCTCGAGTGTTGGGATTCCACCAGGTCGGATTAAAAGAAGACATCGAAGCAATTCTGAGGTTGGCTGCTGTATTTGTTACCGATAGGTGTGATCAACATGAAAGTACACTCCTGGAAATGGAAAAAAGAACACATTGACACCGGTGTGTCAGACCCACCATACTTGCTCCGGACACTGCGAGAGGGCTGTACAAGCAACGATCACACGCACGCCACAGCGGACACACCAGGAACCGCGGTGTTGGCCGTCGAATGGCGCTAGCTGCGCAGCATTTGTGCACCGCCGCCGTCAGTGTCAGCCAGTTTGCCGTGGCATACGGAGCTCCATCGCAGTCTTTAACACTGGTAGCATGCCGCGACAGCGTGGACGTGAACCGTATGTGCAGTTGACGGACTTTGAGCGAGGGCGTATAGTGGGCATGCGGGAGGCCGGGTGGACGTACCGCCGAATTGCTCAACACGTGGGGCATGAGGTCTCCACAGTACATCGATGTTGTCGCCAGTGGTCGGCGGAAGGTGCACGTGCCCGTCGACCTGGGACCGGACCGCAGCGACGCACGGATGCACGCCAAGACCGTAGGATCCTACGCAGTGCCGTAGGGGACCGCACCGCCACTTCCCAGCAAATTAGGGACACTGTTGCTCCTGGGGTATTGGTGAGGACCATTCGCAACCGTCTCCTTGAAGCTGGGCTACGGTCCCGCACACCGTTAGGCCGTCTTCCGCTCACGCCCCAACATCGTGCAGCCCGCCTCCAGTGGTGTCGCGACAGGCGTGAATGGAGGGACGAATGGAGACGTGTCGTCTTCAGCGATGAGAGTCGCTTCTGCCTTGGTGCCAATGATGGTCGTATGCGTGTTTGGCGCCGTGCAGGTGAGCGCCACAATCAGGACTGCATACGACCGAGGCACACAGGGCCAACACCCGGCATCATGGTGTGGGGAGCGATCTCCTACACTGGCCGTACACCACTGGTGATCGTCGAGGGGACACTGAATAGTGCACGGTACATCCAAACCGTCATCGAACCCATCGTTCTACCATTCCTAGACCGGCAAGGGAACTTGCTATTCCAACAGGACAATGCACGTCCGCATGTATCCCGTGCCACCCAACGTGCTCTAGAAGGTGTAAGTCAACTACCCTGGCCAGCAAGATCTCCGGATCTGTCCCCCATTGAGCATGTTTGGGACTGGATGAAGCGTCGTCTCACGCGGTCTGCACGTCCAGCACGAACGCTGGTCCAACTGAGGCGCCAGGTGGAAATGGCATGGCAAGCCGTTCCACAGGACTACATCCAGCATCTCTACGATCGTCTCCATGGGAGAATAGCAGCCTGCATTGCTGCGAAAGGTGGATATACACTGTACTAGTGCCGACATTGTGCATGCTCTGTTGCCTGTGTCTATGTGCCTGTGGTTCTGTCAGTGTGATCATGTGATGTATCTGACCCCAGGAATGTGTCAATAAAGTTTCCCCTTCCTGGGACAATGAATTCACGGTGTTCTTATTTCAATTTCCAGGAGTGTATTATGAAAATGGTCCAGGAACTCAAAAGGACTTCCCTGGAGGGAAGAAGACGTTCTTATTTAGGAAGTTTAGAGAAATGGGATTTAATGCTGATTGCAGAAAGATCGTATAGCCACCAAATTAATTTTGCGTAAGGACCACGAACGTAAGGTAAGACCAATCAGGGCTTGTACAGAAGCCTCACTTTATTTGCGAGTGGAACAGAAAAGGAATCGAGTAGTAGCGATACAATGTAAACTCTGACACGCACCATACGTGGCTTGAGAAGTATGTATAATGGATGTAGATGTGGATGTAAAAGGTGAAACAATGAGCGTGTCAGTACACGCATCTCAGAAAACAGAGAAACAAGAAGACCATACTATAGAACGTTTCTATGAGAAAATGATGAACTAGGGTTAAAGTGGAAAATGATTTATTTAGGCGAACTTGTGGATTCGTGAGTTTATGCGAAGGATACTGTCAAGCAAAGTGCCAGGCAACAACACCATTGTTGTGAATGTAGACTTTCTTTTCGTGTTCACCTCTCCGCTATGACTGTTGCGGGAAAACTTGCGGTTATCATGTTGAAATGATCAGGAAGGCTTTAAAAATACGTAGAGACAAGAATAGCCAAACTTGTGGCATTAATTAAGAAGTACCAGCCTTCTCTTCTACATTTTAAAACAAAATTTTACAACAGAATGGTTCCCTTTTCACTGCCGCCATACCATATAGACCTAAATCCTGCAAAAATGGTCTGGAATAATGAAGATAATAAGATCTATAGTCGTAATACGTCACGCTTGTCGCTTTGTAGCCAGAATAAATAGCGGCTGATGCTTTTGCTGCTAATAAATAAACGTATGCTATCCGTCCTGGAGTAAGCCTTTCTACGAAATGTTGCCTCGGCGACTTTCGCGACAACCTCGATCGTTTCATATTCAAGCGCCTTTTCAGTTATCCTCACTGGGCGGTCTGGACTTCCTTTCAGACCTTAGCAACACAGAGAAATGTACATAATCACTGGGAATGAAATCCAGGACCTCAGCGTTATTAGCCATACTTCAAACTTTCGAAGCATTCCAGAGTACTCACAGAATCTTCGTCTTGGGAATACTACTACAAATGCTGTGTGTCCACAAGCAGCAACCCGAACAGCTTCTAGACGACGGCTACATTTGTCATAAAGTTAACACAGTGTATTTACTTTTACATAAAATATGGCAGCTGTTATTCTGCTCTTCACTTCTTCTATGTCACGAAGTAAAGCGCAGATAAACACATTTTCCTTCACATAGTCCTTCAGTAAAAAATATCATGAGGTCATACATGACGATCTACGAGGCCAAGCTAACAGGCGGTGTCACAGTGTTCCGTGTGCCCTATCAAGAGAGAGTATTATTGATAAAATGACGTACGTTGTTGTGCTAGCGTCATGGAGCTCCACCCTGTTCGAAAATGAAGTCATCCTAGTCCTCGTAAAGTTGTGAAAAATGCAAAAAAAAAAAGAGAAAAGGTAACCGTACCCATTTTCACGAGAAACAGCAAAAATTACGTTCACTTTAAATGAGTCTCCTTCGTGCTTACTGATGTGATATACCCGTGGTCTAGGGGCAGTCTCTTTGATTACTAATGAAAACGTCTACCACTGCTTAAATTTTTAATAAATAAAAAACAGCATTGCAGCATTGGCGTCAGAAGACTTCCGGCATATGAAGTCACGCTTGTTCTGCCAACGGTCTTGTCAAAGAGGGCGGAAGAGTGGACAGAGGTTCAGGGCAATCTCTTTCCCTGCGATGGGAAACAGCCTCTATAAGGGGGAAGAATCAGCAGTGATCAACGGCGAGAGGTTGTAGAAGGCAATGGAAACCACTGCATTAAATACATATAATGTGTACTCAGTGGACATGTGATCGGTCGTGAAAAGTGTCATAATGGTCTCCATTGGCAAAAGTTACCGGATTAGTCCCATTAGAATCTCCGGAAGGGGACTGACAAGGAGGAGGTAACCATGAAAAAATGAAGAAAATAATGAATAACCACGAAAGGATAACATTCTACGAGTCGGGGAGTGGAATGTCAGAAGTTTGAACGTGACAGTGAAGCTAGAAAATCTGGAAAGGGAAATGCAAGGGCTCAGTCTTGATATAGTGGGTGTCAGTGAAGTGAAATGGAAGTAAAACAAGGATTTCTGGTAAGATGAGTATAGCGTAATTACAGGTATTAGGGCGTTGGATTCGTTATGAATAGCAAGGTAGGGCAGAGAATGTGCTAATGTGAACAGTTCAGTGAGAAGCTTGTTCTCATCAAATCGACGAAAATCAAAACCGACAACGATTGTGCAGGTATACATGACGACGTACCAAACTGAAGATGAAGAGCTAGTGAAAATATTTAAGGAAATTGAATGAGTAATGCACTACGTAAAGGAAGATGAAAGTCTTGTAGTCCTGCGGGATTGGAATGCGGTTGTAGGGGAGGCAGCATGAAAACAGGTCACGGGAGAATATGGGTTTGGTACTAGGAATAAGAGAGGAGAAACACTAATTGAATTCTGTAATTAATTTCAGCTAGTATTAGAGACTACTCTGTTCAAAAACAACATCAGGAGGATTTATAGTTGGAAATGGTAGGGAGATATGGGAAGACTGCAGGCAGATTACATCATGGTTCGACAGAGATTCCGAAATCAGATACTGTATTGTAAGGCGTACCCAGGAGCAGATGTAGACTCAGATCGCAATGTAGTAGTGATGAAGAGTGGGTTGAAATTTAAGAAATTAGTGAGGAAGAATCGATACTTAAGGAAGTGCGATTCGGAAGGACTAAGGAATAAAGAGAAATGCTTGAAGTTTTCTGAGGCTATAGATGCTGCGATAACGAATAGCTCAATAGGCAGTACTGTTGAAGAGGAATGGACGTATCTAAAAAAGGCCGTCATAGACTTTGGAAAGACAAACATAAATATAAACAAGGTAACTGAGCAGACACCATGGGTAAAAGAAGAAATACTTCAGTTGATCGATGAGAGAAGGAAGTACAAATATGTTCACAGAAAATAAGGAATACTGGAATAAAGGTGAGGAATGAAATAAACAGGAAAAGCAGCTAATACAACGGAGAGTGGCTGCATGAAAAATGCGAAGAAATAAAAAAGTTGTGACTGTCGGAACGACTATCTTAGCGTATGGAAAAGTCAAAACAACATTATTAAATTAAAAGCCATTGGAAACCCAGAGAATGAGCGGATTGGTAGAAAGAGTACACTGAAGGCCTCTGTGAAGGAGAAGACTTTCCTGGTGAAATGATAGAAGCAGGAACAAGAGTCGATAATGAAGATACATGAGACCCAGTATTAGAGTCAGAATTTATGAGAATTGGAAGACTTAAGATCAAATAAGGCAGAAGGGATGGATAAGATTCCATCAGAATTTGTAACATCATTGGACGAAGTGGCAAGAAAACGACTATTCACATTGGTGTGCAGAATGAATGAGTCTGGTGATACGCCATCTGACTTTCGAAAAGTGTCATCCATACAACTTCAAAGACTGCAAGAGCCGTCAAGTGCGAGAATTATCGCACTATCAGCTTAAGAGATCATGCATCCAGTTTACTGACAAGAATAACACAGAAAAGATTGGAAAAGAACATTGAGGTTATGTTAGATGACGATCAGTTTGTCTTTAGGAAAGGTGAAGGCACCCGAGAGAGAGGTAATTTTGATGTAGCCGTTAACAAAGGAAGCAACAAAAAGAAAAGTTATCTTGCGGTAGCGTTCTCGCTTCCCGCGCCCGGGTTCCCGCGTTCGATTCCAGGCGGGTCAGGGATTTTCTCTGCCTCCTGATGACTGGGTTTTGTGTTCTGTCCTTAATTAGTTAGGTTTAAAAAGTTCTAAGTTCTAGGGGACTGATGACCATAGATGTTAAGTCCCATAGTGGTCAGAGCCATTTGAACCATTTTGAATTTGAAAAGTCATGACACGTTCATAGGACTTGTCGACTCTGATAAAAGCGTTCGACAATGTCAAATTGTGCAACATAGTAAAAATTCTAGGAAAAAGAGGTGAAAGCTTTAGGGAGAAATGGGTAATATACGGCATGTGTAAGAGCCAAGAGGAAATAACAAAAGAGTAAGACCAACAACCAAATACTCGGATTAAAAAGGGTGTAAGACAGGGATGTAGTCTTTCGCCGCTGCTGTTCAATTTATATATCGAAAAACAAATGACGGAAATAAACTAATAGTTCAGTAGTGCAATTAAAATTGAAGGTGGAAGTACATCAACGACACGATTCGCTGATTACATTGTTGTTTTCAGTCACCGTGAAGAAGAATTACACGATCAACTGACTAGAATGAACAATCTAATGAGTATAGAATATGGATTGAGAATAATTCGAAAAAAGTCGGAAGTAATGAGAAGTAGCAGAAATGAGAACGGCGAATAACTTAACATCTACTACTTCTTACGTAGCAAAATAACCCATCGCTGACGGTGCGAGGAGGACATAAAACGCACTTTTGCGCTATCAAGAAGGCCATTCCTGGCCAAGAGAAGTGTACCAGTATAAACATTGGCCTTAATTTGAAGAAGATAGTTCAGAGAATGTACGTTTGGTGCACGGAGTTGCATGGTAGTGAAACATGAAGGGTGGGAACACCGGAACAGAAGAGAATCTAAGAATCTGGAAGTGATGCTATCGACGAATGTTCAAAATGGAAGAAATAATGAGGTAAGGATAGAGTAGGTGCTGCGCAGAATCGGAGATGAAATGAATATGTGGAAAACACGACAAGAAGAACGGGCAGGATGATAGGATATCTGTTAAGATATTAGGGAATAATCAGAGGCTGCTGTATAAGATAAATCTGTAGATGAAGACAGAGAATGGAATAGATCCAGCAAAGAATTGAAGACGTAGGTTACAAATACTACTCTGGGAAGAAGCAGTTGGCACATGAGAGGAACTCGTGGCGGGGCAGATCACACCAGTCAGAAGATTGATGACTTAAAAAAGGATGCATTGTGAAAAGTTTGTGATCAATTCAGCTATCGTCTGGTGGTTATTCGTGCTCCTGATGGTGGATACACAGAGCGTTTGTAACAGCGTAGCTAAGACTTCAAGATTTTGTGTTTTTCGATCAGTCCCATGCTGGTAGTATTTTTATCAATAAACTTGGAATTCTGACATCTTTTTGAAACACCCTTTATTATAATATATAATATAATACACTGCAAAAATTATATGGTACGAGATGGGGTTCTGCAGCTTCAGCGTTACAGTCATATTGCCTAGGCAGGGCGTTGCAGCCCTTATTGGATTCGCAACAGCCACAGGATGGTGGTAGATACCCAACTACATCAAACAATTCGGACCGTTAATGGCACAATTAGATACACTCAAGTGTACTCTGAGCAGCATTCCGTCACCTAAGCCGAGAAGAAAGGATGTGATGCCTCACGGAGATAAGAAAATCTGCAACAACTAGCAGCTACCAATTCATGAAGACATACCTGCTACCTGAATCATCAGACTTCACTCCAGACATCCCCAAGTCAAAACAGATAGCAAGCTGATGGATCATAACTTCGGTTTCCACCAGACCTCCATAGCTTTCATCAAGCCAACAACAAACCTTGAGTACTCTATCTGCCCTGGGGGACATGGAGTATAACTCAACAAGTTCCGGGTTGACCATGGGAAATGCGGTGACTTGTAGGGATGGGGAAAGACTACAACTGCGAAGTGCATCTGTGGATTCCCAAGACAATCATATTATTCAAGAGTGCCCTCAAAATTGGAAGCCTGCAAACCTCTCGCACTTTTTGGGCACCACAGCAGACACGAAAAAAATTACGTACATAATATGTCTGTAAATATGTAAATGACGTACATATTTTACTCTTATTTTTAAGGCGATGTGTAAGTGCATACGTTTAACGATAATAATACAAGGCCACGCGGTGTGTTCACTTATACTGCCGTGACATTGGCTTTTGCTCTTATGACATAGAACACTAGAGAGACCATGCATCTCACGAAAAAAGTATGATGACTATTATAGCACAGATGTATTGAGGAACTAGGAAACAGAATATGCATAAGAAGTCAGCTTTCATCTGCGACTAAAACAACAGATGACGAATCAACAGAGGGAGCTATAGTACATAGCTATTTCATCGGGAAAGGTAGTTTTACTGATATGGCCAACGAAATATCTGGAATATATAAGATAAGTCGCAATGTACGTCTTATTTCTGTTCTTGTTTTAAATGAACTTTTAAATAAGCTACACGTGCAGACGTGTAGCGCTTGACAGCGCTACGCTTCGTAAAATGCTGGAGTCTGCACTGTTACTACAGCTCTTTTCTGCTTCTCAGGCGTAAATTGAAAGGTGTTGCCACCATGGCCAGGTAACTAATTCGCCTTGGAAAAATACGTGCTGTTAATGAGAAACGCTAAACTGTCACACGTTCTGAAGGTATCGGTCACTACTGCCACAATAAGAGGATGCATTTTAGAGCCCATGTTTACTAGACATTTCTTCTTGTTCCTGTCATAACCCTGAATACTGACCATTGCTCCTGGGACACCCTGCATAGTGAGGCTGCCAATCTGGACCTAAATCTAAAGATATACTAACGTATCACATCAGAGGTTAGTGAAATTTACGTACAGGAATTTTTCTACTCTTGCACGTAGAGAGCTGTCTTTGTTATCGACATCGATTAGTATCCTCTGTATGCGCTACATTCCCGAATACTGTTGCGGCACCGAAATGCTGCTGAAGTGCAGCTCGTAGTGTTCATCAAGATACCCTTCATAAATATGGGACACTTGTAGCTTCTCTCACATTGTCTCTGATTTTTGTATATCCGTCACCCCTTCCCCCCACCCCCTTCACCACACACACACACACACACACACACACACACACACACACAAATGATGATGAATGTTCGCAAGCTAAAGCGCGCGCAAGCTGACACAGCCTTGCCGTGCGGCTTGCTGTAGTTTTAATTTCGCGTTCCCAGCGGCGCCGTGCGTGATTCATATAAATACCAGCGTGGAATGCGCTCCACGCCGTGGCGCTGCCTGCAGAAATTCACTTGTCTGCGTCAGCGCTTTTGCGCTGCGCTCTCCGCAAGTTGCTAATTAGAGCTCTTATTAAAAACAAACTCGCGGACACGCTGCTTTTTCAAACAGAAACAAATGTACGAGTGCTCTATGTATCCTAGTTGTATGTAAATATTTCATACACTGCTTCACAACACGCGATTTCTCATTTGTAACGCGCTCTTTTATTTTTATGCCGTAACCAATCCTCTACGTTCCATTGTCTATTTAACCAACCGCTGTGGATAGCTGTTGTCCACCTGAGTCCGCAAAGAAACACTTCCGGAACTGAAGTGGATATAGAGGAAAGGTGCCTATTATGCGTTAGTTCCCTAATATGAGACTACCCAATTGTGCTCATGTTAGAGGCTGCACGCTGGTGGAGAGTTTCTTAAACACGTCTATTGCGTGCCAGACGACGACACAGCGAGTAGGACGACATAGTTGAGCCGGCAACAGTACGTAGAGGTTGATACAAAATTTCTTGTGTTTGGAGTTTTTACGACATCGGTGTTAAGATAATATTTCACCTTAAAAGTGAGTGGATATTACTGCACTCTTTTATTGTTGTTATTTGTGACGGTCTTACCTATAATTATTGACAGTTAGATTCATTTTCCAAAGAACGTTGTTAGCAAGTGCGTGATTCTTTGTGTAAGATGGCGAAATTCCTAATATGCGATAGTATGGGGATCCAAATACGCGACAGTGTCGCATATTACGATACCTATCGCATATTCGGGGAACTTTCGGGGAACTCGTTCTCTCACGATTTGTTATATGTAATTTAAAGAAATGGCTCCGAGCTTTCCTTAAGAGACACCCAATTTTATCAATGAGAACTCCTCAGGGTCTTGCAGCAGCAAGAGTGAAACCTTTCACTCCAGAAAATATGGAGAGGTTTTTTGATATTTACGAATCTGTGCTATCTAAAGTCAACCATAACCAGCATCGAGTGCCGGCCGAAAAGGCCGTGCGGTTAAAGGCGCTGCAGTCCGGAACCGCAAGACCGCTACGGTCGCAGGTTCGAATCCTGCCTCGGGCATGGATGTTTGTGATGTCCTTAGGTTAGTTAGGTTTAACTAGTTCTAAGTTCTAGGGGACTAATGCCCTCAGCAGTTGAGTCCCATAGTGCTCAGAGCCATTTGAACCATTTGAGCCAGCATCGAGTCTTCAATGTTGACGAAACTGGGGTGACGTCTGTGCAGCACAAACACAGCAAGGTTATTGCTATGAAAGAGAAGAGACAAGTTGCTGCCTTGACTTCAGCAGAAAGGGGAAATCTCATCACAGTTGTAACGTGTTTTAACGCCGTTGGCACTTATGTTCCACCACTAGTCGTCTTCCCTAGAAAGAATATGAAGCAGGAATTGACGGACGGTGCACCTGCAGGATCAATATCAGCTTGTCATCCAAGTGGATGGATACAAACTCACATTTGTACTCAGTCGTTTGATCATTTTGTGAGTGATGTAAAGCTATCTATCTTCAAATGATCCTCATTTTGTTTCTTGATGGGCATTATTCTCACACAAAGAATCTCGATGTATTAGATAAAGCATGTGAAAAAAAATGTTCATATTGTATGTTTTCCACCACACTCAACGCATAAAATGCAGCCACTTGACATCCGATTTATAGGGCCTTTGAAAACCTACTATGCCCAAGAGATAGAAAGGTGATTGGCAAGTAACACAGGTCGTGTTATCTCCCCATTATTAATATCAAGGTTATTTGGGGCAGCTTACAACCGAGCAGCAACAATGGAAGCATCTGCGAATGCCTCCAGAAAAACATGTCTCATCCCGTGAAACAGAAGCGTCTTTAGGGAACATGAATTTTCAGTTCATTGCCATGCTGACGCTCTTCAAGAAAGAGATGCCAAAAACGAAAATGAAACTACTGATGGTGATGGTCAAGCTGTCAGCCCGGCAGACATCAGACCTCTCCCACACATCGCAAAACCACCTGGAGTTAGTCAAATAGGTGAAACATCGCGTTCGTGCTCTGCTGCGTTACTAACTTCAACTCCTTATGTAAAGCAATTGCAAGAATCTAAACAGAAGAAATCAGAGGCTGAATCTAAGAAAGCAGCCAGACAGTTATTAGGGGAGAAGAGTGGAAAATCTTCAAATCGTAGACCTAAAGCAGAAGAATCGTCTAGTGACTCGGCATCCGATATCCATCTTGATAACAGTGGGGATTGAGACAGCAGTGATGACGATGACGCACAGTGCCTGTTCAGTACTGGGCGCTTTTCTGAAGGCCAACACGGGGAGAAATGGGTTCAGTGCACGAAATATTATCGCTGGGCTCATGAAGATTGCGGTGTCACAGAAGACAATTTTTTTTGCCCAGGATGTCGTAAATATAAACCTAAGTAGTGTAAAAATGAGTGAAGGATAACAGAAATGAATGCAACATGTAAAAATTGTATATTCATATGTCATTATTCTGTAATAAAATAATTAAAGCTAAATATTATTACTGTCTCATATTACGAAACCTTGATCTCATTTCTATGAAATGCCTTGTTTGTGAAGATTTAGTAACTACCCTGAAAGATTGTTTATTATTGCAAATACGATAATTGTATGATAAAATTAATTAATGCAAGATATTATTACCACCATAAAAAATACAATTGCACTTAGTTTTAGGTCTTTCAAATGGGTTTACAAAAGTGTGTCTCATATTAGGCACCTTTCCTCTTCATTTCCGTAATACTACAAGAATCCCTTACCCATAGTAAGGAGTGAAAGGGATTGCAATGAATGCTTACGATACATAAGCTAAACTGGAGTAGCAACGCGACTCCCCATATCTTTACAGTTGTAATAGCCTCGTATCGGCTATAGAAACTGAGGCCTATTGCTGTCGGTTCTGAAACGAATCAACGTTTTACGTTAACCATTTGGCTTGAATTTTTGATACGCATCTTCCAGAATTTACATCTTTTGTATTACAGAAAGCTCAAGCAATGTCCAATATTCCTACAAACCTGTAAACGGCGTTAATGGACACAGAGTATTTCTCAATGAACTCAACAATCTATGTTTCTGATCATTTTAATGTTTGTTGGTGGTAACATCTGTGAATTCCGGTGGACATTAGATAGCTCAACTAGAAAAAACTACATAGTGGACGCTTTCGCCTGTCTGAGCTCTGTCGTGGCCTGGCGGAGGAGAGAGAAAGCGTTTTACGTCTTAAACGGGGTTGAGGTCAGTCTGCGATATCCCAGTGATGGCGGGTGACAGCTTGGATCAGTCCCAAGCACTGTCACAGGGCACTTGCGGGAGTTGCGAATGTCGGGACTCGATAAGTCTCCTCGCTGTAGAAGACTCAAGTGTCTGAATAATACTACTGTTCTGCAGGCTATTTCTGAGCATCAGAGAACGCCAAGATTTCGACTATCGACACAACAGGTGCAGGTGTTTGTGTCTGTGGGGTGAGAGCTAAGAAAAGCAGCAATGCTTAGTGGTACTTAGAAATTTACTATTAACAAATATAATTTACAAGAGTATATGGAATGATATAAGTTGAGCAATGATTCTTCCTTTTAAGTAAATAAGAAATAGCCCCAGATAAATATAGATGACAAGCACCATTGTCCACAAATTTAACAGGAATTTACCGGGACTAAATCCCCGTTGCTAAAACAAGCAACAGTACAGAATATTAAATAAGAAATTTTAAGTTAAAGAGCAAATTTCCAAACGGGAACCTTAGACCAATAAACAGATAATAGAGCAACACAATTCCACCAATTATATAGCGACGTATTCCACTGAACTCACTTGTGAAATACCTTTCACGTACAACAACAATATTTAGGCAGTAAATACGGTTATCTTAATAGTCAATTCAAGTTCCACGCAACAGCGGGCACACCCCAACACATGACTCTCTCTAATACATGAATGACCAAACTACTAGGAACAGGGGACACTCCTTGACGCAGCCCGAACACATTAACTAGAGGAATCTCCAAATAATTACAAGAGACAATTTTCAACTTCTGTCACTGCAGGGGCGAGCAGCGACTCTGACAGAATACAGCTCAGTAGCACTCAACGTCACCAAAACGTAGCTGGCCGAGCTAACGGCGTCCGAACATATTTCAGTCAAGGCGCCGCCCCCTGTATTGGTCAATCCGCAAATGATGGTGCCCGCCAATAGTAGTACACTGCAACGTTTTTTAAAAAAAAGGACAGCGAACTAAACCAAAGAACACAACACAAACCTTCTTATTTCAGTTATGCCCTCCCTTTACATTTAATACACTTAACACATGCAACACCTCAAACAAATTATTCATATCTCATAATTCTTTACCCTTACAGGCAGACTCCAATAACAAGCATTAAGTCTGGAGAAATTAACGGTCTGCAAAGAGCCTAAAAACCCATAATAGAAGACACCAAAGTGACGGCCCCTCCAAACGGTGACCGCAGGATAAATCACAAGATACTCAAGTAACATTACAAGCACGTTGTCTTAACACTAAACATGGCCTGAGCACTGTGTTAGAATGACTCTTGCAGCCTTCACGGTTCTAGGCGTTTCAGTCTTGAACTGCGCGGCCACTACGGTCGCAGGTTCAAATCCTGCAGCAGGCATGGATGTGTGTGATGTCCTTACGTTAGTTAGATTTAAGTAGTTCTAAGTTCTAGGGGACTGTTGACCTCAGATGTTAAGTCCCATAGTGCTCAGAACCATTTCATTTTCAAGCAGTCTTCACACTACTCACGCTTAGTGCTCCCGTCCCTGGGCAGTATTTTACACTCTTATCACCACTACTCAACATATACAGGCACCAAGAGTGAATTCCTTATTCCAGCCACGGCGGGGATAATCTCATGCAAATCACTGTTTACGATCACATTGATCACAAAACACAACTTCGAAGAAATTGCAGATGCCCAGCGTTAGTAGCAGCAAACGACGAGAATCCAGATAGCGTACATAGGCATCCAGAATCGGGTAGTACAACATACACACTTACTAGTGCATTGGAGGCCATCACCACCAGCCCGCCGCCGACGTACTCCTCAAATGATAACACAGCGCAGCGAGCAACTAACGCTCCTCCGTAACGGTCACTCCAAGACTCGCCAACACGACATATGCCCAAGAAACGGACAAGCACGACCACGAGGGCCCCGGAGCTGAAAACAATGAGAACCCACTTGATAAGTGAATCACTTGCGCCAGCGATTTGCCCGCGGCTCAACTAGCACCAACGTCAAGTACAAACATTTGAGCAGCACCCCAAGTGGTAAAACAGACGTATCGGAGCTTACTCGCGGCTGGAATCGATTGGCACAGAGTGGGCGTCTCAACGGTATTACTAAACTCCTTTGAATACGAAAAGCCGGAGTTTTAAAAGGGTTTTTCGGGGCAGGATATCTCCCTATCCGTAGTCGGCCCGTCAATCCATTTGGCAGACATTGGCCAGTCCGAGATAAGGTTCTGCATCTCCCTTGTGCTTCTGGCCAGCCAAGTTCAGACCTTTCCCCTCAACCTATTCCGTAAGTAGGGATGTTCCAAGCCTTTCTACTAACTCCATGTTTGGTGGCACCAGCGTTCAGGTGAAAGCTAAACATCACTACTCTTCCTAACATGGCTGGAAACAACAGTGCTTTTGGCCCCTTTGCTCCAACCTGTGGGTGGAGACTTGTCTCTCGGGGTTAGGGACCATTGTTCCACCAGTTTTACTTATTTCCCGACTCAGTATAACTTGTGTGAATGCACTGACATTGCTGTTCTCAGGAGCAATTAGCTAGCTTGCTGCCGGCCAATGTGGCCGAGTGGTTCTAGGCTTTTCAGTCTGGAACCGCGCGACCGCTACGGTCGCAGGTTCGAATCCTGCCTCTGGCATGGATGTGTGTGATATCCTTCGGTTAGTTAGGTTTAAGTAGTTTTAAGTTCTAGGGGACTGATGACCTCAGATGTTAAGTCCCATAATGCTCAGAGCCGTTTGAACCATCTAGCTTGCTGGATATGAAAAGACGTGCCTTTTTGTGGCCACCATTTACTATGTTCGAGTATAATTACTTTTCTGGAGAGTAGAAATCTACTTTGTAGGAATCAGCATTGGTTTCGAAAAAGACGATCGCGTGAAATCCAGATCGCGCTATTCGTCCACGAGACTAAGAGGGCCGTAGACACGGGTTCACAGGTAGATGCCGTGTTTCTAGACTTCCGCAAGGCGTTCGATACTGTTCCCCACAGTCATTTGATGAACAAAGTAAGAACATATGGACTATAAGACCAGTTGTGTGATTGGAATGAAGAGTTCCTAGATAACAGAACGCAGCATGTCACTCTCAATGAAGAGAAATTTTCCGAAGTAAGAGTGATTTCAGGTGTGCCGCAGGGGAGTGTCGTAGGACCGTTGCTATTCACAGTATACATAAATGACCTTGTGGATGACATCGGAAGTTCACTGAGGCTTTTTGCGGGTGATGCTGTGGTATATCGAAAGTTTGTAACAATAGAAAATTGTACTGAAATGCAGGAGCATCTGCAGCGAATTGACGCATGGTGCAGGGAATGGCAAATGAATCTCAATGTAGGCAAATGTAATGTGCTGCGAATACATAGAAAGAAGGATCCTTTATTGTATGATTATATGATAGCGGAAAAAACACTGGTAGCAGTTACTTCTGTAAAATATCTGGGGGTACGCATTAGGAGTGATTTAAAATGGAATGATCATATAAAGTTGATCGTCGGTAAATCAGTTGACAGACTGAGATTCATTGGAAGAATCCTAAGGAAATGCAATCCGAAAACAAAGGAAGTAGGTTACAGTGCGCTTGTTCGCCCACTGCTTGAATACTGCTCAGCAGTGTGGGATCCGTACCAGATAGGGTTAATAGAAGAGATAGAGAAGATCCAACGGAGAGCAGTGCGCTTCGTTACAGAATCATTTAGTAATCGCGAAAGCGTTACGGATTTGATAGATAAACTCCAGTGGAAGAATCTGCAGGAGAGACACTCAGTAGCTCGGTACGGGCTTTTGTTGAAGTTTCGGGAACATACTTTCACCGAGGAGTCATACAGTATATTGCTCCCTCCTGCGTATATCTCGCGAAGAGGCCATGAGAGTAAACTCAGAGAAATTAGAGCCCACACAGAGGCATACCGACAGTCCTTCTTTCCACCACAATACGAGACTGGAATAGAAGGGGGAACCGATAGAGGTAAACAAGGTACCCTCCGCCACACATCGTCAGTTAGCTTACGGAGTATGGATGTAGATGTAGATGTAAACTAAAGCCTACCATTAATGGTGACCCACCTGCGCTGTGTCTTCATTCTGCTGTCTTGGAGTGCTCTCGCTGGCTTTCCAACAGCCTGTAACGTAACACTGCATACGTTCATAAGTCGTCAATACATGACCGTTCTTTTCATTTATTTCATTTACTTTGCTTCACTAGTTATCAGTATTCAGCTCAGTGAATAGTAGAAACGTCGTGATACATTTTGTGACATGAAACGGAGCCTTGCTATGCTCGTAAAAGCTGCGTGGTAAATCATGCGAATGTATTTAGCATGTTTTGAGGTTGAATGGAGATTGCCTGAACATGTTCTGAAAATTTACTGGAGCGTACCTTTATTAAATTGTATGGTTTTGCTGGTCTGAGAATTTTATTGACAACTTATCCCATAATTTGTAAACAACGAGTTAAGTGTAATATTTTCGTTGACAATTCTTCGTAGCATAAATTGTTACCTTACTTGTTAAGCGATGAAGTCATGAAACATTCTGTTTCGAGAAATTTTATTATGGCTCAATGGTTTATTAACATCTGAATGAGACACGAGAACGTGTTTACAAGTACTAAACCATAACCGGAAGCGCCGAGCTTAAGTAGCGGCTACAAGAGGAAAACCAAAGAAAATATCTTGCATATGTGAATTTTAAAATTTTCCCGGCCAATTGACTGTTCAAACAAATTTCGGGCTTGCAGCCGTTCGTCGTTCAGTACTTCGCACGATATTTCAACTGGACACCTGCCAGTCATCTTCAGGTGAGCCGTCGCAGACTGTTGAGGAAATGCTGAGGAAATAATAAGTAGCGTGCAAATTTCAAAAATATTAGATGACCATACAGATGAGAAATTAAACTGCAAATAGCACGGCTCACCTGAAGATGACTGGCAGGTGCCCAGTTGAAATATCGTGTGAAGTATTGAACGACGACCGGCTGCAAGCCCGAAATTTGTTTGAACAATATCTTGCATATTTTCATCTTGTAATGTCATAATGGATAATGATCCGGGTAACTTGTGTTTACGAAAGACAGTCTTCATAGGTCCAATACGTACTGTAAGAATAATATGTAGTGCTCACCCAGGATGAACTTGTATATATATATATATGGCCTCACAAGGTATTCATTTCTGTAGGTCTAGAGACACTACGCCTTCGATACGTATAACACATGCTGAGGAAATAATAAGTAACGTGTAAACTTCAAAAATATTAGATATCCATACAGATGAGAAATTAAACTGCAAATAGCACGTTGACCTTAAATCTAATAACAGTATATGTGATGAATGAATTAAAAAATAAAATGAATGAGCAGTTTATTTAAAATTGTTTTCGGTGAAATTCCAGTGACTTGTTTTCACCCAGAATCAATTCAAAGCGCTCGTACAGTGATCCGTTGTGACTGGTGTGCCACGAAATTATTGTCAAAGCACGAAATCGTCAGCGATATTGACTTATTTCAGTTCCCTAAAGAGGTTCATACGAAGAAACATGACCGTGGAAAACTTGCCTTAGTGGGATCCCTGTAGTGTACGTAATTCCTATGTTTCTACGATCGGTATTATCCAAGAGAATGCACGAAACCTTCCTGGAGAATAAACACAAGAATTAAATATAAAAATTGGAATAAAAATACGATAATTTGATAGACGGTATTCCCTGAAAATACCACACACACATAAAACTATTATATAATAAATGTATGATACTTACTGTGAAACGCAATTGTAATGTTACAGTTAATATGACGTCGTTGTATCTCATAAACTGATAATAAAGTTTAGTGGGGGGAACTTTCTATGGGCATTAGTAGATAAATGAAAGAATGGAAACATTAATCGGCTTTCGAACACGGCTCACGAAAGTGAAAAACCGCAAAGCTAGCAACTATATCATTCTTTGGATGAAATTCTCGCCCGATAGAAGGCAACAAAATTATGTCGAAAACTTTGACCGTTGTTTTCTCGGAAACGATCGAGTGTCTACGGATAAGCCGAGACACGTGTTTGCTTATTTTAACTCCTCTTCCACAGAGCTAAGTTTCTGGGATATCGAATTATGGCACTTTGCTGTGCTCTTCGTTAGTTCAGCTGCATTTATACTTAAAATTATTGCGAATGTAAACTGATATATCTTGCATATTTTCATCTAGTGATGTCATAATGTATAATGATCCGGGTAACTTGTGTTTAAGAAAGATAGTCTTCATTGCTCCAATACGTACTATAAAAATAATATGTAGTGCTCACCCACGATGAACTTGTAGACATCTGTTTAAGGAATTAGGGACTTTAACTAACGATTCACTGTATATTTCTTCCCTCATGAGGTATGTTGTAAATAATTCACTGCAGTTTAAACGGCACAATGATGTACATGATTATACCAGAATAAAGAAATGACATTCATTACTTCACATTAAGGTTGTTTTCAGCACGGAAAGGGGTGCAGAGCACTGAAACCAAAATTCTCAGTCAGTTACCCAGTGATACAGAACATCTGACAGAGTGCAAAGTAAACTTTGAAAACAATCTGAATAAATTTCTCCTTGACAACTCCCTCTATTCTGCAGATAAATTTTCATTACTCTAATGTGTCAAATATGGTACCATGGTGTAGGATCGCTCCGCCGCTGCCACAACAGCTCAATGAAGGAACACTTCGAACTGTGGTGCCATGTGCTGTGTGCCGTGGGCTCTTGTTTGTTGTATACGACGATGAGAGAATGGAGAGGTCGCAGAGTCCGGTCATTAGGGACCTTATGCCATCACCTCTCTTTACCTTAAAGACCAATTTTGAAGATGAAAATTTATTCGACCACCAGGATTCGTAACGACTACCCCTGTGAGAAGCGCCACCGCATGGTGCATGAAGGTCATCGACTACGCAGACGTTTATACAAGGAAACGTGAATTACGTTCAAACTAGGAAATGAAAACGAATTCAGGGAATGTGCTGTACGTCGCCAGCGACTGCATCTTGGAAGGTGAAATTAATTTCTTCTCTCGTCATGGTTATGGCTACTGTTTTGTGGAATGACTAAGAGAGCATTCTCATCGATTATCCCGCAAAAAGCAAAACTTTAGCTTGCTAACATTAATCGATTCGTATGCATCAAGTGCAGGTAAAGTGCAGTAGGAAACCCGTCGGATGCGAAAGTAAATAAGGAAATAAGTAATCGTTTGAAAACAGTTGGACTAAGTGCCTTGATTTAAAGACGAAGTACGTTCATTTTTAGCTGAAAGATAGTCTTTCACTTTTAAATAGACGAGTTGTTACCTTCCTTTTGTACAGTCGTAAGGCTTTCTTTTGGAAGAGACACCTGAATGCACGTCACCATTCTCGCTCTGCAAGTTTAAACACTTGCTTGTACTGAGTTACTTTCAAGGCGGTGTTACCTTTGGATCATTTACGTGTGTCATTCATGGCTCTACAATTTTGACAAACAGTAATGTACGTGCCAATAAAATGCATGATAAGCATATATTTGGAACTTTAGAAGTAGGAAACCATGGTGGGCGACATCTGTATAATAGCATTTTGAAATGAAGTCTATTTCTGCGATACTCACGCGCTGTCCGAACAAACGATTGGCATACAGTATTGTGCAGTTCACCTCTGACTTGCTCTCTGTGGTACGAACCAAACTTCATGAATACGCTAGAATGAGAAAAACGGGACTAATACGAAAATCTATCATGTAGAGTATCATAGGCATATCACAGCTCACACGTACGAGCAGTTGATAGGTGTCCGCTGTTCCCAGTGATTTCTTTTGTTGAGTTCGCAAGCGTACCACACGCTTGTCTCATGTTTCCGTGTCAGAGTACCAGGATGTGCTGAAAAGTAACGCCTCCGATGTTTTTATGTGAAAACTGTTAAGGTTTCCTTAAGTAAAGCTAAGGTTATTAAAAATCTAAAATCGTTTTCTTCAGGTGTACATATTTATTTGTCAACATACTTACCCTGGTGACGGACACATTTCTCCAACTTGACAACAGTTTGTTGACACCATCATTTTAGAACGTTTTGAGTTTGTTGACATAGTCATAACCTCACATATGCTCACACCACTTCATCGCTGTCGAAGTGGTGTCCTCGAAACAGTTCATCAAGTTTTCGAAAGAGATGAAAATCGGATGAGGCCAAGTCGAAACCGCAACTACATCTACATACATACTCTGCAAACCACCGTACGTGTCTGGCGTCAAGTACCTCGTACCACTATAATTTAATTCCTTTCCTGTTACAGAGTGAGGGGATAACGCCTATCTATAAGCCTCAGCACTAGCCCCAATTTGTCGTACCTTATCTTAGTGGTCCTTACGCGAAATGTATGATGGTGGCAGTAGAAACTTGCGCAGATAGCTTGAAATAAGTTACCGGCTCTCCAAACTATCTCAGTGGTATTCCTCGATAAGAACTTCGCTTTCGCTCCAGGGATTTTCATTTGACTTCCCGAAGCATTTCCAAAATACCTGCGTGTTATTAGGACCTACCAGTAACAAATTTAGCAACCCGCTCGTGAATTGCTTCAATGACTTTCTTTAATCCAACCTGGTACGGATCCGGCCCTCTCGAGTAGTACTCAAGAACAGATCGCCATAGTATCTTTTCCTACTCAACGGCATCAACGTAAATTTCCCTACGTGTACGGCTAGCTGCCACTCTGAACATCATTTATAAATTTGGTCTAGGTCATCTCGTGTCCTCCTGCAGTCACTCAACTTCGACATCTCTCAGACACCACAGCATCGCTGGCAAATAACCACAGATGGCTGTCCACTCTCTCCGCCAGATAATTTGTGTATACGGAAAATGATAGTGGTCCTGTTACACTCCCGTGGCGCACACCTGAGGATACACTTGTCTCTGATGAACTCTCGGCGTCGAGGACAACACACTAGGATCTATTAGTTAAGAAGTCTCCGAGCCACTCACATATCGGGGAATCTATTCCATATACTTGTATCTTCGTTAACAGTCTGCAATGGGAGCACTGTATCAAATGCTTTTCGGAAATTTAATATGTGGAATCTTCCAGTTGCCCTTCATCCACAGTTCGCAATATATCATGCGAGAACAGGGAAAGCTGAGTTTCGCGCCAGCGATGCTGTCTAATGATGCTGATTCGTGGATATAGACTTCCCGGTACCAAGAAAATTCATTAAATTCGAACTGAAAACATTTTCAAGAATTATCCAGCAAAGGATACTGAGATTATGATCGATGACAGTGAAATGAAGGCAACAGATTGTTGCAGATGTTGCAGCGGTCGTGTGTTGTCCATTATTCTCAATGTAAAGTAGAGGGTGCTCCGTGTGTGGGCGAGCTCTTCGCATTCGGAACTCGACTACAACCCGTTGTTTCTCACGCAGGTAACTTACATACGGCAATGTTATACGCAACAATTCGGGGCCCTCTAGTGAAAGAGAGCTGCAAATATGTAGTCGTGAAGGAAAAAGATGTAAAAGTCATTGAAATCCGTTTTATTTAGAAAACTTTAAGAGCCCTCGTATTAAAAAAATTGGAGGCATTACCTTTCAATACTCTCGTATCATACTACAGCCTGGCAGCATTACTGTAACAGGATTCGCAATATTGTTTGGCAATGTTTCTTGTGGTGTTTCACGAAGTTCAAACTCTTTGCCTTGTGGGAGCCCACTGAAGTCCATGACGCTAAAGCTCAAGTTGAGATAAAGTGGTTGATCAGGAAGACGCTCTTGGGCCGGCTTTTGTGCGGTTTTGTTGCGGTCCTGGAATTGCGAGCAGACGACTCATATCTGTGGTATCGACAGGCTATTTCATATACTTGGGTGAGGTCCCTACAAGCTTTTGGGTTAATCTGTCCATTTCATGCACCTCACGCTAGTTTCTCACAGAAAGTGTAACTTTAAAACCATATTTATACAGAATGAATTCTCGCGTTGCGTATATATTCAAATGCTTTCTCCGAAAATTATTTCGAGCAGTTAGTCCACGAACCCACGCGAATTGTAAGTAGTTGCGAAAACACACTTGACCTCTTAGCCACAAACAATCCAGAGCTAATAGAGAGCATCATGACTGATACAGGGATTAGTGATCACAAGGTCGTTGTAGCTGGGCTCAATACCGTTTCTTCCAAATCCATCAGAAACAAACGCAAAATAATTTTAATTAAAAAGGCGGATAAAGTGTCACTAGAAGCCTTCCCAAGAGACAATCTCCATTCCTTCCGAACTAACTATGCAAATGTAGACGAGATGTGGCTCAAATTCAAAGATATAGTAGCAACAGCAATTGAGAGATTCATACCTCATAAATTGGTAAGAGATGGAACTGATCCCCCATGGTACACAAAACAGGTCCGAACGCTGTTGCATAGAGAGCATCATGACTGATACAGGGATTAGTGATCACAAGGTCGTTGTAGCTGGGCTCAATACCGTTTCTTCCAAATCCATCAGAAACAAACGCAAAATAATTTTAATTAAAAAGGCGGATAAAGTGTCACTAGAAGCCTTCCCAAGAGACAATCTCCATTCCTTCCGAACTAACTATGCAAATGTAGACGAGATGTGGCTCAAATTCAAAGATATAGTAGCAACAGCAATTGAGAGATTCATACCTCATAAATTGGTAAGAGATGGAACTAAAATAAATAAAATAAATTAAATAAAATAAAATATTAATTATTTTATTTGTATGATTGTCTCTCCTATGAGTCGTCAGGTTTTAATTATTCGGTATCAGACGCTTGACAATGGCTTTTTCGTAAAGGCAATGTTACTCGTAGTTGACCGTGAAATAAAACTGAAATAATCGGACTTTGTAATTAAATCGTTTCCAAAGACTGCTGCGGTAGGTGCGGACTCATAATCTAAATCTCAATATTACAATAATTTGCCAGCCATGCCAAAACGTCGTACAGAGGTGATTGTCTACTAAACAAAAAATTACACAGTTAGTTAAATCAGATATATTCAATGAATAAGCCTACAGTTCATAATCCTACTTACTTTTATAAATATAAATTCTTTTCAGAATCGAGTGCCTAGTATGGTTGCAACTCACAGTAATTTTCTATAACATGAAATATGGCGGTGTGCCAGACAATAAACTAAAATACGTGCTTCTCGCACCACTTCAACCAGAGCTCTCGTTTCTTAATCAAACATACGAGTAACGTAATTGTGCTTTTGTTTTATCAGCGACACAGCGCTGCAGTTGTGTGCCATAGGCTTTATTTATTTGTCACTGATTATTTATTGAATTAATATCTCGCGTTTCCGAGGAAACTCACGCTCGGCATGCAAATGTGCCTTTATATTGCCCCCTGAATTGCGAGGCGAAAGGACACACCTGCAGGCGAGCAATTCACCTAAAGGCACAAGAAAATCTAAGTTATCTACAACTATTTACATGACCTACATTATACACATTATACACATTATATACAAACTTTGAATGACGTGGGTGCGCCGTAAAAGTTCTTATGTTGGCAGATAGAGTGCGCGCATGCGCAGAAGCGTCTGTGTGACTGCCGTTATGTCGTACAGTTAGATCACGCGGCACAGTATTGCAGTTCATATTGTTCGTGTGCGCGCGTTTCTCAGTCGTTGCACAAAGAAAATATTCAACCAAGATTACATATGAAGACTACATTCTATGACAGGTAACTTAGTTTTAAATTTACAATATTCGTTATAACACAATGCAACTTAGATTGTTGAATGTTCTTAGTTACATAGTATTGTTTTGAAATACTTCAAAGAAAAATGTCCGTATTTTTCAGGTGCGTTGACCTATACACATCGTGTCGTTATTACAGTTCATATTCATCTGCTGCACAATAATTTTTTTTTTTTTACAGGTTAGTATCGTCGTGGTAAAGTTTTTTGATCACAGTAACATCGTTGTATAACAACGTGATTAATACATAAGCGTGTCCATTTCCCATTTCCATTATAGTCGTTGTGATGCAGTTCGTTGTAAGTAAAAGCATTGCTTATTACAGATCAGACGTGACCCGTCGAGTAATTGGTCCACGTGCAGTTCGTTTTTTACATTCCGTGGAAGCTTGGTTGCAGAACCTCGGACGGCACATAGCTGGCGTCGATCCTTGGACAGTCCAGGTAAGAGTGTCCGTCACATTTCGAGAACATTTCATTCCCTGAAGTTCCAACCAAAATTCTTCCACCCGTCGTGTTGTTTTCTGGTCAGGCACTTTGTGTCCATTTAATCCAGTTAACATCTTGAAGTTAGGTACTGTAGTAATGTCACTAGACGATGCACGAATTATGCACTTCACATTTTCAGTTTTTTGCTGAATATAGCTCACCTAAATGTTCGTAGTTATTAATCGAGGAAATCGTTCATCGCGTTTACATAGGTACGATGCATAATGAATGGCATTAACCGTTTCCTTCACATAGGTTTCTGCGTAGTTGCAGAGTTAGTAATGTTCGTTAATGTCCGTGAACAGAGGTTCACTATGCAATGTCTTTTTGGCACTCGTTTTGTTCAAATTTTTACATGATACATCAGTTAAAAAAAAAAAAAGTAATTATACATACACACGTCACATATTTTCTTAGTATAAACATAATACAGTTGCACATAAACATGTTTACATCATCATTACATCGCTATAGGTTATTACATTGTGTCACATTTGATTACATGAATTGCAGATATTTACATCCTCTTTAGCGGTTTTGCTGGGATATTATCGATGTTTTTTGTGATGTCATCTGAAATTGAGATAGGTTAGACACAACATTCATTACATCAGTAGGCAAGACCAGGCGTTTTCACTACTCAATAAATATTCAAAATAGTAAGAGAGAGAAAATGTTCGATTCCTCGAGTTTTGTACGTGTGTGTAGAGTGTCTGTGTGTCCTTGACTACTGATAGATGCTTTTCGTGTTGAGAGAGGTGCGTCTAATCTATTTCTCAAAGTAAAAGATCGCTTCACAGATGAGGTCTGTCAGTTCGTCAGGTGTCATACCAAGTCAGTGGTACCTACAATAACAAATGTTCCGTGAAAAATTAATATGTCATTCACTGCTACGTAATCATAAATTTTACTTTAATATTCAGTCTCCTCGGTGGAGCCGCGGCGTTGAAAGAAAAGTTCTTCTGTCTTCAACTGCGACTCTGGAACGCTGAAATGAAAATTTCTATACTACTTATTATCTGTGTTGTAGCAACAGAGTTTTTCGAGTTGCTTAGCAATATTTTGATGGGTATGACTTTGACATTATTCAGCATGAAATGCTCTAAGATCTCGGTGTGCGTATAGCCCAATAATTTTGTTAGTTCTACGATGTTGTAACAGATACGCACCAGGGTGCGGTATGTTAACAATTATATAAGGTCCTTCATATAGCAGACGCCACTTAGCGTTGCGTCGTTTGAGTGCAACAGATTTATGATGAGTACGAAGTAGTACAAGCATTCCTACCTCGAATTTTTGTTTTCTTTTTATTATGTTTCTGTGATGTTTGTTTCGTATTTGTGCGTGATGTGTCAATGTAGTCAATACTTCTTTTATTTTCTGTTCAGGTGTGATTTCCTTGTCTGACAACATAGATAATGGTTCTATCCACTGATCGTTCTGTTTGCAATTGAACATGATCTCGTTAGGTGTGTAATTTGTATCGTAAATATTTAAGTTATTGTGTACGTCTTCGAAAAGACTTAGGTAGGACACCCAATTAGTATGTTTTGATGAAATATAGGTCCTCATGAAACGGTTTAATCCTCGGAAAAGTCTCTCGGTCGCGTTACATTGTGGACTAAACCTCGAAATAAATATACTTTTAATGTTATTGTCCTTCAAGAAATTTCTCCATTTGTACCCAGAATAGTATGCTGCATTATCTGATAGAATTGCTTTAGGTTTTCCCACGTGCGTCAGGTAATCACTTGAGAATCTTCGTATTATAGCGCTTGCAGTGGCGGATTTTAAAGCATAAAGTTTAACATGTTTAGAAAATATATCGTAAAAAGCTAAGATATATTTGACGCCTCCAGAGCTTGCTGGATGCGGTCCACTGATGTCAGTACACAGAATTTCCAGGGGTTTACTAGGTAAAATAGAATGTAAATCTGTTTTTTGTGGATAAATTCTGAGGTTTTGATTTTTGACATATGACACATGTTTTCAGTTCCCTGTAAATTTTTCTTCTCATATTGCTAAAATAACAGTACGTACTGAGCTTCGCTAAACACTTTTTTGTCCCATAATGACCCCATACTAAGTGTGTGTGCCAAATTAAATTACGTTCAGACTCTTTGGGAATGCATACACACCAGTTAGTAGCATTTGGATGTCAGCGGTAAAATAGCACATCATTGTGTAACTTGTAATACTTAGTCAAAGGATGATTGTGTTTTTCTACCAGTAATGTTATTATTTTATACCAGTGAGGATCAGATTTTTGTAATTCAGCCATGTTTCTGCACATATCAATATAATATTGGTGATACTGCTTGTCTTGCATTAAGAGAATCCTGTAGTCATTTATATTTTCTAAGTCACTGTTGGTATCATTCATACCTTGTGGAAGTCTAGACAAAGTGTCTGCAATGGTGTTGTCCTTACCTCTTATGTACTTAATTTCAAAAGAGTAGTTCTGAAGTGTAACTGCCCATCGTGATAGTCTAGGATGTACAAGTTTACAAGTTAACAAAAATGTCAGGGCCTGGTGATCGGTGTAAATTACTGTATGTTTTCCAAATAAATAATAATTGAATTTCTTGAATGCCCATACTATGGAAAGTGTTTCTAACTCAGTAGTGGAGTATGTACGCTCACATTCAGTTAGAGTGCGACTCGCAAACCCAATAATTCTTATCTGTTCCTCCTCTTTATTCTTTACAACTTGAAATAAGCAACAGCCCAAGCCAGTACGTGAAGCGTCACAAGTCATACAAAAATCTAAATTGAAATCTGGATGGCTCAATATGTTAGCATTCACTAAAGCATGTTTAATTGTATTAAAGTCATTCTGGCACTGTTCCGACCAGATCCAAACTTGATTCTTTCTGAGTAGATTTAGCAGATGTTTACTGTTCAAAAGTGGTTGTGGCAAAAAACGTCTGAAAAATGAACATAGCCCAAGGAATGATTTTAACTGCTTTTTAGTTCGAGGGCTAGGAAAGTTTCTGATAGCATCTAATTTACTGGGATCCGGACGTATGCCCTGTGAATTAATGATATGTCCTAAATACTTTATCTCACTGCAACCAAACTTTGATTTTCTAAGATTGGCTATGACTCCAGCTTGTGCAAATTTTTCTAAAATTCTTTGAAGTGTGTCAACGTGTTCATTCCAGGATTGTGTAGCTATCAGTATATCATCTACATAGTGTGTGACTGTCTCAACTAAATCGTCGCCAAGCACGGTATCCAGGGCTGTAATGAATACCCCAGAGCTGACATTCAGTCCGAAGGGTAGAACACAAAACTGATAGGTTCGCCCCCCGAACATAAATGCAGTATATTTCCGAGAATCAGGAGTGATACCCACCTGCCAAAACGAATTAGCGAGATCTATTGTGGAAAAATATTTTGCATCTAGAAATTTCTGTAATTGCTCTTCTAAATTTTCAGGTTTTGTGTGAACCGGTAAAATTATTTCATTAATAGCTCGTGCGTCTAACACTAACCGAATGCTTCCATTTGATTTTTTGACAACAAGTAGAGGACTACAGTAAGGTGAGGTGGATGGTTCAATGACCTTCCAGTCTAACATTTGTTTTAATTCTTGCCACACAGCAGGTCGTTGAGATAACGGTACGTTATATGTCTTATGGTAGAAGATCTTGTGAGGCTTAACTTCAATCTTGTACACATACGTGTTGATAACACCTAATCGTTTGGTAAAAACTTGTAAATATTTGGATAACACTTCCTGTAGTTTTATACGTTCATGTACACTGAGAGCTGTAGCTTCACTTATCTTATGATCAAGCAATGTTTTCAAGTCCATTAGCTCTGCGTCAGATGAGTGTGTTTGCATGTCTTGAATGTCTTTGTCAAGTACTAACTGAACCTTGTACCCTGTACAGTGTTTGTCATGCTTTAGAGTTCTCCTGTCCAAATCAATTATAATTACCCTGCTTTTATCATTTAAAATACATTTACCTTTGGAGAAGTCTATAATGCAGTCCTTCTCGCTCATAATATCTATTCCTAATATGCAATTTGTCACAAGGTTTTGTACAACCAGGAATGGCCATTGTACGGTTCCATTACCTATTTTAACGTTTACAAAAACTTGCTTCGTAACCCTACATGACTTATTACCTAGTGCAGTAGTTATTTTACAGTTTTGGGCAGGAAACTCAGGCACAGGTTCCAATTCACACATCTTTTTATAAAAATTAAAAGATAAAACGCTCACAGCTGCACCTGTATCTAGGATAATAGTAGTTGGAATCCCACCTACTACACCAGTAGTGGATGCTAAAACAATTTCATTTGTGTCTAAACGACATTGTGTACTGTCTTGTAGAAGTTCATCTGATATATTGTTATTGTGGTTGTATCTTATAAATAAAACAGGTAGTTTTTGTTTAGAATTATTCGGCATATCATTATTCTGTTGTTCAAGTGTGGTGTCAAATAACTGATTAACATTGAAGCCGCCCCCCAAGGATTCTTCAGCCACGACCTGGGGCAAAGTAGTGACTGTTTCCAGTTTGTTGGATTAGCATTTGTACTAGGTACTGACACAGATTGAGGTTGTGCATCAGGTGTCATTTCTATTATATTCACATTCGGATATTGCCTATTATGATCTCCAAACTTTTGCGGTTGTTGTTGCTGTTGCGCATTATAACTTACCTGTCGGTCGTAAGGTATGCTCCAATTTTGACCTGGTGGCTGCTGTGGTAAAGCAGAGTTTGAATGAAAGTACTGATCGTTACGAGTCCAACCTTGATGCTGTCTTGGCTCGTAGTTATTATTATTTCTATTTCTGTTTGTGTTTTTGTTATTACCTTTGTATCCGTTGTTACCGTTGTAGTTATTACCGCGGTGCCTTTTGTATGGATTGCCGCATGAAATGTTATTACTGTTGTAACTATTGTTTTTATTGGAATACGCGTGTTGATTTTGATTTCCGTACTGAGACGGCATGTGAGTTTGCTGTTTTTGTTGTACCGCGTATCCAACTGTGGGCGCGCCAGAATTGTGTTGGCAAGCCTGCATGTTTTGCATACCACTAGTGTAAACATTGTGGCTGCTGTTTTGCCGCGCGAAGCGCTGATCTTCAAGTAACATGTCAACCGAATCTAAAGCTGTTAAAAAATAATCTGAATCGTCATCCGGGATATGTAGGAGTTTTTCTTTAATGTTGAAAGGCAATTTGGCCTTCAACGCACGGAGTATATCTCGCGTTGCCACTGGTTCGTCTAAAAAGTGTCCCATGTTCAAGTATTTTTCAAAATATCTGCGTAAGTTACCATTTTTGCTGTTAAAAGTTTCAGGTTCTAAAATTTGTCTTCTGAGTCGCTCCTGAACGGATTGCGACCAGAATTTGTTCAGAAAAGCACGCTCAAACTCACTGTACGTGGTACATACGTCAGCTTGACTGTATGCCCAGACAGCTGCATCGCCTTGGATGTAACCGACAATATATGAAATCTTTTTCCGGTCACTCCAAGTGCGTGGAAATGCGTTACTAAAAGATTTGAGAAAAATCACCGGATGAATGGTTCGTTTTTCTGGGATAAAAATCTGAAATTGCCTGTGTTTCATTAAGCTTTCGTCTTCCTTTGCATTATGATATGGATTTGTCCCACTGTAATTACTGCTATGTCCAGCTGGCGAGTAATTACGATAATGTTGCTGTGGTTTACCATGATAATAGCTTGTGTTTGTGTTTGCACATCGTGGTATGTGTTGTAGTCGTGGTGTGTTTTGTTCTTGTGTGTTTGTCGTGTGCGGTACGTGTGTGTCATACTCGAATGTATATTGGTTCCTGAACTGTGCATTTTGACTGATATTTTCGTTACATTCAGACTGTGGTCGATCGGTGAATTGTCTCATGGGTGCAGTGACGGATTGTACTGCGTCACTGATCAGCTGTTTGTTATTAGTAATGTATTGCGCTACGGAGTCGTGCACAATTGTTGGTAAATTTTCACGTAAGCATCTATCAAAATGTTTGTCTTTGTTGACTACCCAATCATGAAATTCTTTATTAATATTTTGAAAATGAGCTGTGGCATCAGATTGTAAGATGTCAGTCAGGTGTTGTTCAACATTGTCAAATTTATTCTGTACGTCAGTAATTCGTTTTTCAAGGTTGTCATGTATTGAAGGATATGTTTGAATTTGTTCAGTAAGAACTTCACACGTGACATTAAGGTTTTTTACTTGTGTCTGTAAAAGTGCTACGTCAGTTGTAGTCTTTTCTTGTTTCGTATTAAGCTGGGAAAATTTAGCACTGAGTTCAGTCATCTGTTTGGTCAGTGTGGCGTCTATAAGTTCCACACGCTTACATAAAGTGTCATTACCTGTCTTGAGTGCTATGAGATCAGATTTGATTTCGTCGTTTTGTGTCTTTAACTGTTCATTTTGCGTCTGTAAGGTTGCCATGTTTTCGGCGTTTTGTTTCATTAGCATTTGTAACATGTCGGCAATGTTTACCGTTTGCAAGGTCTCTGCCCCCGCCGCGTCATTAGACGTGACGTCATGCATTAACATGGGCTCTGATTGAGACTTTGAAATTTTTGTGGTGGAAGGCCTATTGTCAAAATTTTCGTCAACACTTGCGTCAATGTTTGATGAATCGTCACTACCGGTTGCTGTCGTAAAGTCATTTTCTAACATTTGTCTCTCGTCCGAGTCGGATTGCATCTGAATAGTACGTCTTTGCTGTTCCATTTTTGCGTATTGTTTTCTAGTTATTACCATGCCACACGTGATATATGTTTCAAGAAAATATTTGACACTGATTTTAAAATAAAATGCAGTTGAGCATGAATCGGTCGTAGCAACAATGGCTGTCTGTTAATTTAAAAATATAAACTGAATTTGAGATTATTGGTAATGGCTGCTGGCCATGTTACATGATATCGTACAGAAGTCGGCCATATTGTACACTCGTGTATTGGTATTGTTGCATACGTTATTGTTTAGGGAAAAGTACTGAGAATGAAATTTATCACTGAAACTGTTATGCGGAAAAGAAACACTACAGAATTTTACTGAAAAGCTAATACACTGAATTATACGTCTGGTGAAGCCTGTTAATGCAAAGATGCTGCGTCTTACCTTATTTTGCTGGAAGCTTCTTTGCGTCTTCCCGCAAAAATTTTATAATTGGCAAATATCTTCTGATTTTTGTTATTTCTCATATAGTCAAGTCCAGGTCCAGAATGTTGATTTTTCACATGAAACAAAGAGAACAATGTAACAAATGACAAAATTGAACAACGTCCTGTCACGGTCGCCAATATAAAATAAATAAAATAAATTAAATAAAATAAAATATTAATTATTTTATTTGTATGATTGTCTCTCCTATGAGTCGTCAGGTTTTAATTATTCGGTATCAGACGCTTGACAATGGCTTTTTCGTAAAGGCAATGTTACTCGTAGTTGACCGTGAAATAAAACTGAAATAATCGGACTTCGTAATTAAATCGTTTCCAAAGACTGCTGCGTAGGTGCGGACTCATAATCTAAATCTCAATATTACAATAATTTGCCAGCCATGCCAAAATGTCGTACAGAGGTGATTGTCTACTAAACAAAAAATTACACAGTTAGTTAAATCAGATATATTCAATGAATAAGCCTACAGTTCATAATCCTACTTACTTTTATAAATATAAATTCTTTTCAGAATCGAGTGCCTAGTATGGTTGCAACTCGCAGTAATTTTCTATAACATGAAATATGGCGGTGTGCCAGACAATAAACTAAAATACGTGCTTCTCGCACCACTTCAACCAGAGCTCTCGTTTCTTAATCAAACATACGAGTAACGTAATTGTGCTTTTGTTTTATCAGCGACACAGCGCTGCAGTTGTGTGCCATAGGCTTTATTTATTTGTCACTGATTATTTATTGAATTAATATCTCGCGTTTCCGAGGAAACTCACGCTCGGCATGCAAATGTGCCTTTATAAATTCTCGCGTTGCGTATATATTCAAATGCTTTCTCCGAAAATTATTTCGAGCAGTTAGTCCACGAACCCACGCGAATTGTAAGTAGTTGCGAAAACACACTTGACCTCTTAGCCACAAACAATCCAGAGCTAATAGAGAGCATCATGATTGATACAGGGATTAGTGATCACAAGGTCGTTGTAGCTGGGCTCAATACCGTTTCTTCCAAATCCATCAGAAACAAACGCAAAATAATTTTAATTAAAAAGGCGGATAAAGTGTCACTAGAAGCCTTCCCAAGAGACAATCTCCATTCCTTCCGAACTAACTATGCAAATGTAGACGAGATGTGGCTCAAATTCAAAGATATAGTAGCAACAGCAATTGAGAGATTCATACCTCATAAATTGGTAAGAGATGGAACTGATCCCCCATGGTACACAAAACAGGTCCGAACGCTGTTGCAGAGGCAACGGAAAAAGCATGCGAAGTTCAGAAGAACGCGAAATCCCGTAGATTGGCTAAAATTTACAGACGAGCGAAATTTGGCACGGACTTCAATGCGAGATGCCTTTAATAGGTTCCACAACGAAACATTGTCTCGAAATTTGGTAGAAAATCCGAAATTTGGTAGAAAATCCGAAGAAATTCTGGTCGTATGTAAAGTACACAAGCGGCAAGACGCAGTCAATACCTTAGC
This sequence comes from Schistocerca americana, assembly GCF_021461395.2. NCBI lineage: Eukaryota > Metazoa > Arthropoda > Insecta > Orthoptera > Acrididae > Schistocerca > Schistocerca americana. Next base: position 293,602,008 of record NC_060125.1, read on the forward strand.
TGCGCAGTGCCGATGGTATTGTTACCGACAACTGTGCCGCTAAAGCGGAGCTATTGAACGCTGTTTTCCGAAATTCCTTCACCAAGGAAGACGAATGGAATATTCCAGAATTTAAAACACGAACAGCTGCTAGCATGAGTTTCTTAGAAGTAGATACCTTAGGGGTTGCGAAGCAACTCAATTCGCTTGATACGGGCAAGTCTTTAGGTCCAGATTGTATACCAATTAGTTTCCTTTCAAATTACGCTGATACAATAGCTCCCTACTTAGCAATCTTATACACCCGCTCGCTCACCGATAGATCTGTACCTACAGATTGGAAAATTGCGCAGGTCGCACCAGTGTTGAAGAAGGGTAGTAGGAGTAATCCATCGAACTACAGACCTATATCATTGACTTCGGTTTGCAGTAGGGTTTTGGAGCATGTACTGTATTCAAACATTATGAATCACCTCGAAGGGAACGATCTATTGATACGTAATCAGCATGGTTTCAGAAACCATCGTTCTTGTGCAACGCAGCTAGCTCTTTATTCGCACGAAGTAATGGCCGCTATCGACAGGGGATCTCAGGTTGATTCCGTATTTCTGGATCTCCGGAAAGCTTTTGACATCGTTCCTCACAAGCGATTTCTAATCAAGCTGCGGGCCTATGTGGTATCGTCTCATTTTTGCGACTGGATTCGTGATTTCCTGTCAGGAAGTTCGCAGTTCGTAGTAATGGACGATAAATCATCGAGGAAAACTGAAGTGATATCAGGTGTTCCCCAGGGAAGCGTCCTGGGACTTCTGCTGTTCCTGACCTATATAAATGACCTGGGTGACAATCTGTGCAGTTCTCTTAGGTTGTTCGCAGATGACGCTGTAATTTACCGTCTAGTAAGGTCATCCGAAGACCAGTATCAGTTGCAAAGCGATTTAGAAAAGATTGCTGCATGGTGTGGCAGGTGGCAGTTGACGCTAAATAACGAAAAGTGTGAGGTGATCCACATGAGTTCAGAAAGAAATCCGTTGGAATTCGATTACTCGATAAATAGTACAATTCTCAAGGCTGTCAATTCAACTAAGTACCTGGGTGTTAAAATCACGAACAGCTTCAGTTGGAAAGACCACATAGATAATATTGTGGGGACGGCGAGCCAAAGGTTGCGTTTCATTGGCAGGACACTTAGAAGATGCAACAAGCCCACTAAAGAGACAGCTTACAGTACACTCGTTCGTCCTCTGTTAGAATATTGCTGCGCGGTGTGGGATCCTTACCAGGTGGGATTGACGGAGGACATCGAAATAGTGCAGAAAAGGGCAGCTCGTTTTGTATTATCACGTAATAGGGGAGAGAGTGTGGCAGATATGATACGCGAGTTGGGATGGAAGTCATTAAAGCAAAGACGTTTTTCGTCGCAGCGAGATCTATTTACGAAGTTTCAGTCACCAACTTTCTCTTCCGAATGCGAAAATATTTTGTAGAGCCCAACCTACATAGGTAGGAATGATCATCAAAATAAAATAAGAGAAATCAGAGCTCGAACAGAAAGGTTTAGGTGTTCGTTTTTCCCGCGCGCTGTTCGGGAGTGGAATGGTAAAGAGATAGTATGATTGTGGTTCGATGAACCCTCTGCCAAGCACTTAAATGTGAATTGCAGAGTAGTCATGTAGATGTAGATGTAACGAAAACCAGCTTCCATTTGCGATGAGCTCGGAACCACGTGGTGAAACAGAGAGCGATATCAATTTGAGATTACCACCTGTGAACAATGGTGATAATTAAACTATATCTTTCTCTGCTAAAACATGAAGAACGGTATTATCCTATTACAAGCGAATCCGGTAAATCTTCGCAACTGCTAAATATGTATTAGAACTGAATATACATTCGAAACCTTCTTCTTGCCTCTCACTTAACATCTGCTCCTCCCTTCTCTGTTTGTCCTTGTTCCTCTCTGGCTGCATCACATCCTTCCCTCTCTCTCTCTCTCCATGTCGTCCTTCCACCTACCTATGTCCATTTCCTACCGCCCCCCTGCCCCCAACCCAACCTCTTTGTCCTCTTGCTCCTCTCTCTGACCTTAAGATTTGTTTATTGTTACTGCATTGTAGCGAAATAAATCTTCATTAGGAACTGAATTTGTAAAGTTAATGGGTAAAGCCGATAAACCGTGAACACAAGTTTTCTATATAAATGACGGCAAAGAAGAATGCAGAATAGCGTACTGCTGTGTACTTGGAACTTTGTGGTAAGGTCTTATGGGACCAAACTGTTGGGGTCCTCGGTCCTTAAGCTCATACGCTACTTAATCTAAATTAAATTAACTGACGCTAAGGGTGATACACACACCCAAGCCCGAACCTCTGACGTGGGAGAGGGGGGGGAGGGGAGGGGGGGGGGAGCTGCGCACTGCTGTGTATACAACTTTTGTTTGAAATGATGTATAATGAGAAACAATGTACATATGAGAAACTGAGATATGAGAAACTGTTTTATTGGTTTACACGAATTGCTATTGTACTTGAAACTGATTACAAGAAAGAAAATGAAACAGCACATTTTCACAGACAGTGCACCATATTCCTTGTTGCAGTAAGTTTTAACACAAAACGTATATACTTTCTTTTAAAACAATTCGTAGCCTATGTCAGTCCGAATATTCATTACTATATCGTAAAAATGTAGTATATTTTAAAAAGTTAAAGTAAATCGATTAGGTATTTTTTGAGAGTTTAATAACAAAGCTTCCCTTTTATACAGGACGTCCGAAAAGTCTTTCCCTGATTACATAAATTGATAACTCAGGCTAGAAGTAAGATACAAATATGAAACTGGTGTCTAATTGTTTACAAATCATCAAAGTTTTTCACACATCAGTAAACTTCAACATGAGCACCCTTGGTAGCACGTAGCAAATCTAGGCGATATTCAGTTTCCGTCCACACATTAGCCAACATCACTGGAGGGATCGATTCGGCGACTGTGGTTATCCGTTGCCGCAGGGTTTCAAGATCTGGTACACGTGTTCGGTAGACCTCGTCCTTGACATAACCCCATAAAATAAGTCTAATGGGGTTATGTCAGGAGAGCGTGGAGGCCAAACCGTTGGCCCATCACGACCAATCCATCGCCCAGGAAAGGTCATATCGAGACAGGCACAGACGTCCAAATCCCAATGAGGCGGTGCACCGTCTTGCTGAAACAAGACATCGGGGTGATACTGAAGCAGCTGAGGAGCAGCATATAGTTGCAACATGTCCAGATACACTGCAGATGTGATGGTAGCCTCAGAGAAGAAGAATGGCCCGATAATTCGATCGTGCAATAGGGCGCACCAAACATTCACCTTTGAACTGCCTCTGGTGCACTCCACGACCTCGCCAGGGGGTTGTGAACCCCAAATGCGCACATTATGGCGATTCTCTACTCCACTGACAAAAAAGGTCGCTTCGTCGGAAAAGGCAATTCGTCTGAGATAACCATCATCGTCCTCAATACTTGATAGCATTTCGACCCCAAAGTCATATCGACGTGTGACTGTCGTTGGGCAACAAGGCCTGAACGGTTTGCACTTTGTAAGCACGAAACAATAAACGTTTATGTAAAATGTCATGGAGAGAGCTTTTTGGCATCTGTAATTCACGTGAGGCCCTGCGCACCGATTTCTTCGGACTTCGCCAAAAAGACTGCTTTACAGCTTCCACCCTGTCTACTGACGTTCTTGGTCGACCAGGCCTCGGAAGGTCAGCAACCGATCCTGTGTTCTTGAACTTCTCATACCAGGCTTTAATTCTCTTGACATCAGGTGGATTCTTTCCAAATGTTGTCTGGAAGTGTCTCTGCACTGTGGTTGGTGATCGTGTCTCATGGTACCACAGGACACATTGTGCTTTCTCCTGATTTGTAAAAATGGCTTCGTGGGCACTGCACCTCATCCACTACTTACGTACTGCGAACCTAAAACAGAAAAAAAACTTTGATAGTTGTAAACAATTGGACACAAGTTTCATATTTGTATCTTACTTCTAGCCTGAGTTATCAATTTATGTAATCAGGGAAAGACTTTTCGGACACCATGTATATTAAATATATATTTATATATTATATACATTAAAATATATACCCTATGCCCATCCGAAATGGCATTAGAGCATCGAGAAAGAACCTGCAGTTAATCGATCCAGAAATTTCCGAGACTTTTTTTCAAAAATGTTCTCTCTTGATAACAGTTTATTTATTATACATAGATTTATATGTTATGCATATGTTTACAAAAATAAAAAATACATGTAGTTTAATTCTGTCCAAATGGTCATCAAAGCTTCGTGTAAATATCTGAAGTAAATCGTCCAAAAACTTCTGCAGATTTTTCGTAACAACCTTTTCCTTTTATACATCACATATATATTTTTATATTGTGTATATTGAAATGTATATAGCCTGCGTCCGTCTACATGTTCATTAGGGTATTGTGAAAAAAGTTGAAGTAAATCGGTCAAGTACTTTTCGAGACTCTTGATAGCAACGACAAACAAAGACATGTCTTTATACTGTATAGGTTGTTCATTTTAACTGAAGACAATAAAATATGTCGAAACTACACATCGGATCAAAAAAATGTTATAATTTCAACTTGTTTGTCTCGGAGAGGGACATCCAATGACATCACACTCCACCCACCATACCACTCCGTGCTTGGATGGCGGTAGAGGGGGGAGGGGCAACTTTGAAATATTCAATTTTTATTGCAAAGTACCATTCTACAGCAAACTCTACATAGTTTTGTCTGAAGGAAATTTTTCCTTTCACCACAATGGGGCTGTAATCGGAGGAATATAAACGGGTACGCAATCTTAAACTGCGACATGCTGCTTAATGGCCCTTGAATGGCATGTGGGACACCACCTTCATGCTGCAAGGACAGGACAGACCAGTATTTCATAATTTCTAATTTCAAACCCCATACGCAACGTTGTATCCCTCCGACATATCGAACAGGGCACTACTCGACACACCACCGTGGCCGTGTGTTCAACTATGGCGTATAGCAAAAGGCAGTACATTGCGACCGGAGCTCACGTATCGTGCATACGTAGAACATCATAATATTTGCGCAGCGTTCATTGCCTGCACACCTACCTACCATTTGGAGAACAGACATGCAAGTGTACGATGAATAGTGCGGTCTCAGAAGAAAAAATTGGAATCATCCTGATGTATGGAGAATGTACGAGAAATGTTGCGGCTGCTGTTGCCTTGTATACAGAGCGTTTTCCAGAGAAAGCTCGCTCTCGTTTGTTCTTTTACAAAGTTATGAACGCCTTTATGTCTGATGGCTAATGGGGTTTCCAAATAGAAATTATGAGTAACTGGCCTTTCCTACCCTCGAAGCAGGGAGGTGGGGTTCCACGTGATATTGGATATTCAAGGGCCATTGAAGTATCATGTCGCAAGCTACGATTGTGTACCCTTTTCTATTCCTCCGATTACAGCGCCGTCAGTGGCGAAACGAAGAAAATGATTCAGACAAAACCTACGTAGAGTTTGCCATAGAATCGTAATTTGCAATAAAAAGTGATGGTTTTCATTGAAGATTTCAAAGTCCCCTCCTCATTTCCTTGCCACCCACGTACGGGGTGGTGTGGGGGGTCTAGTGTGGTAACGTTGGATGTCCCTCTCCGAGACAAACAAATTGAATTTTTCTTGATCCGTTGTGCAGTTTCTGATATACATTAATGTCTTCAGTTACAACGGTCTCCACCCTGTATAGTCGTATATCTTTTTTGGATGCATTATATACGGACATCATTGACAATTTTTCTTTTTTTTTTTTCTTTTGTCGTTTGAAAGCAGTTGTAGCCACATACGTGGTATTATCTGTTCTGATACAGAATGTCTGAGCAATAGAATGGCATTCTAGTGCAATTTCTTTTCGTTCTTTCCATTGATTAAGTATGTCCGAACTTAAAGCGACGCGCGTGTACATGATTATACCAGTTTAAAGTTTCCTTATTGTACTTCGCCCCCTTGCTGTTATTTTGCAACACTACGAAATACACTTGTTTTACTTCGCTACGTATTAACCTATAGTCTTTCATATTATGTACAGCTGTCGGGGAAGTCGCTGGATCACAGATTGATGATGCTTGCAGTTCGGAGCAACGACATGACCCATTTAGTCACAGTTTGTTAGGAGGTAAAAGTTCATATTCTGAGTGCTTGGCGTCAGAATTGACTGATGGCAGATATATTGCATTGCTCGAGATTTGCTTACAAAAAGAATGTTATTACACACTCATGTACAGGGTGTGGCCAAAATAACTGCCTTACTTTGGGAATGAATAAAAACAAAACCTAACGAGATACCAACACATTCTTTTGATTGATATAAAGTACACTAGATGAAATTTTTAGTAACAGTTTTTACTAACGGGACCTGAATAATGCGTCACTCTAAAGGCGGGTTAGATTGTTGATTTACTGAGTGTCTCTTTTGGGAGGTTTCCATGACTCTATGAGTTATCTTCGCCAGAAACGCGGAATGGCAGCAAACTCGTTCGCTAACGCTTCCTTCAGGGTTTCCAAGGTTTTGACACTGAAATACTTTGGATTTTAGGAATGTCCATCGGGAAAAAGTAGCCGGGAAGAAGTCGTAGGAGGGCAAGTCGCGTGAGTGTGAAGGCCACCTGATATCACTTCGTAACGAAACAAAACACCAAGGAAACATGTCTCTCAGGATTTCAAGCGAACGACGAAATGTTAGTGTCCTAAGAGAAAATCTCCAGTCCTTCAGAACTGACTATGTAAATGTAGACCAGATGTGGCTCAAATTCAAAGATATAGTAGCAACAGCAATTGAGAGATTCATACCTCATAAATTGATAAGAGTTGGAACTGATCCCCCATGGTACACAAAACAGGTCCGAACGCTGTTGCAGAGGCAACGGAGAAAGCATGCGAAGTTCAGAAGAACGCGAAATCCCGAAGATTGGCTAAAATTTACAGACGTGCGAAATTCGGCATGGACTTCAATGCGAGATGCCTTTAATAGGTTCCACAACGAAACTTAGTCTCGAAATTTGGTAGAAAATCCGAAGAATTCTGGTCGTATGTAAAGTACACAAGCGGCAAGACGCAGTCAATACCTTAGCTGCGCAGTGCCGATGGTACTGTTACCGACTTCTGTGCCGCTAAAGCGGAGTTATTGAATGCAGTTTTCCGAAATTCCTTCACCAGGGAAGACGAATGGAATATTCCAGAATTCGAAACACGAACAGCTGCTGGCATGAGTTTCTTAGAAGTAGATACCTTAGGAGTTGCGAAGCAACTCAAATCACTTGATACGGGCAACTCTTCAGGTCCAAATTGTATACCAATTAGGTTTCTTTCAGATTACGCTGATACAATAGCTCCCTACTTAGCAATCATATACAACCGCTCGCTCACCGATAGATCTGTACCTACAGATTGGAAAATTGCGCAGGTCGCACCAGTGTTGAAGAAGGGTAGTAGGAGTAATCCATCGATCTACAGACCTATGTCATTGACGTCGGTTTGCAGTAGGGTTTTGGAGCATATACTGTATTCAAACATTATGAATCACCTCGAAGGGAAAGATCTATTGATACGTAATCAGCATGGTTTCAGAAACCATCGTTCTTGTGCAACGCAGCTAGTTCTTTATTCGCACGAAGTAATGGCCGCTATCGACAGGGGATCTCAAGTTGATTCCGTATTTCTAGATTTCCGGAAAGCTTTTGACACCGTTCCTCACAAGCGACTTCTATTCAAGCTGCGGGCCTATGGGGTATCGTCTCAGTTGTGAGACTGGATTCGTGTCAGGAAGGTCGCAGTTCGTAGTAATATATGGCAAATCATCGAGGAAAACTGAAGTGATATCAGGTGTTCCACAGGGAAGCGTCCTGGGACCTCTGCTGTTCCTGATCTATATAAATGACCTAGGTGACAATCTGAGCAGTTCTCTTAGGTTGTTCGCAGATGTTGCTGTTATTTACCGTCTAGTAAGGTCATCCGAAGACCAGTATCAGTTGCAAAGCGATTTAGAAAAGATTGCTGTATGGTGTGGCAGGTGGCAGTTGACGCTGAATAACGAAATGTGTGAGGTGATCCACGTGAGTTCCAAAAGAAATCCGTTGGAATTCGATTACTCGATAAATAGTACAATTCTCAAGGCTGTCAATTCAACTAAGTACCTAGGTGCTAAAATTAAGATTAATTTCAGTTGGAAAGACCACATAGATAATATTGTGGGGAAGGCGACCCAAAGGTTGCGTTTCATTGGCAGGACACATAGAAGATGCAAATCCACTAAAGAGACGGCTTACACTACACTCGCTCGTCCTCTGTTCGAATATTGCTGGGCGGTGTGGGATCCTTACCAGGTGGGATTGACGGAGGACATCGAAAGGGTGCAAAAAAGGGCAGCTCGTTTTGTATTATCACGTAATAGGGGAGAGAGTGTGGCAGATTTGATACGCGAGTTGGGATGGAAGTCATTAAAGCAAAGACGTTTTTCGTCGCGGCGAGATCTATTTGCGAAATTTCAGTAACCAACTTTCTCTTTCGAATGCGAAAATGTTTTGTTGAGCCAAACCTACATAGGTAGGAATGATCATCAAAATAAAATAAGAGAAATCAGAGCTCGAACAGAAAGGTTTAGGTGTTCGTTTTTTCCGCGCGCTGTTCGGGAGTGAAATGGTAAAGAGATAGTGTGATTGAGGTTCGATGAACCCTCTGCCAGCACTTAAATGTGAATTGCAGAGTAATCATGTAGATGTAGATGTAGATGTCGCACCATCTTTCTGAAGCTAAACTTGTTAGTTAATAACGTGCTCTGTGTCCATTAATAACATCGTCCTCTTCTGGCGAGGAGTAGTTTTGCAAAATCATATAACGATTACTGTTTGTGTACTGTGACACAGTCTTCTCCAAAAAAACTAGGAGCCTAGCTCACCAAATTGAAAAATTGCACACGAAACTGTTCCTTTCGAACTATGAAGCGGACGTTGTCCAAGTCTCCGGCGGTTGTTTTCAGACCGCAGTTGAATTATTGTTCATTCACTGGACCTGGAAAATTGGCGTCGTCTGAAAATAGAATAACATCTGTGCAGCGCACATTTCGAACAACGAATTGACGTAATCTCGTACTGATACCAAGTGAAACACCCCCTTAGAAAAATTAATGAATGACTGTGCTGATAAACCTCTTAGATTATTTGATTTGTAAGCAGCTGAGCAGAACTGAACGTACTCAGACATTTCTCTCTTTACTTATTCTGATCGTCATTAAACTGACACTCAATATTTTTAGCGCAACGCAATCTGACTTTTAATAATCCCTACAAAAGAATGGCCCTGCCTTACAATAACCTACACCTTTCATGAATCACTTACCTCACAAAAATCTTCTTTACTCAAACTACTACGATACAGCGCGTGCCAATGCTGCCAGCTAAATAAAAGATCCTAACTACTGAAGTCACTAACTGCTGATAGGCATAGTCAGCAAATGAAAGATTTTGATAGAGAACAAACAATGTATTTACCTTAATAGTGTTCAAAAGTCATAATATCATGACATCCAGTATTACAAATTTATTGTCTCTGGTGGACACACGTCCAGATCATCCGCTTTTAAAACTTCGCCATCTCTCCCCCCACATCCACCACTGCTGGCGGCTCAGCTCCTACTGCGCAACGCTACGCGCTGTTAACAGCCAACTGCCCAACACTACAATAGCGACTATTTCAACAATTCCCACCAGTCACAGACTGCACACAGCACAGCCAGTGATTTTCATACAGAGCGCTAGGTGACGTTACCAACGTAAAAACCTATACAGCCTACTTACACAAGGTTCCTATCACCGAAGTCTTAAGTGCTCACACCCTTATAAGGGTACATCAATAGATGTCGGTGTAGAATGCTGTGAACGTTTCGGACCGATAAGCGAACGGCCGTCACTTGTTTTCGTGCTGAGCGCGGTGGAGGACTGCTGGTTTGAATGCCCTAATAAAATACATTTTCTAGTCCTATTGCCACCAGGAGATTTCCTATTCAAAACAGATCTTGTTTCTCTAAAATGTTGAGGTGTAAATTGTTTTCTTATGAGGAACGCGGTCTCATCCACCAAGTGCCAAAGTGTGCACGGGTAGATCGTTGTGTCGCTGTCGGCGATCCACCATTTTTAATAATCTCGTCGACTACGAACAAACGGTGCTAAATTGGCTAAAAATTTCTTTCAGAATGTTAATTGAACATTTTGTGTTATTTCACAAGACGCTAGTAGTCTTTCAGATCTAACATGCACAGCCCACTGTTAAACAGAGTGAACTGCGAAAATTTAATATACAAGACATTAACTTAACTAGGTTTTGTGCATAAAAAATAATGGAATATTGTGGTTGAATGCAGGCTCCAGAAAAATTATATGCGCCGTGTTAATTTTAATGTAGGTAAAGAGTCGTAAATACAGCAAGAAAATAACAAAGAGATCTTATTTTGTTTGTCACACTTGCTACCTCTGTCAAAACGAAACGAAGAATTAAGAAGTTGAAATTTTTTTCTACTATGTGAACCCATGATTGCGTACGAGTGCTATAATGTGTAACAGTGTACGCTGAAATAATGTTCGATGCTCATGGCAAGCAGCATCTCGCAAATACGCACCGTCCAGGAAACTACCATTATTACTGCAACCATACGTTACTTACCTCGTTAGAGAAATTGAGCCCAGTAGAGGGTCGTATTTCCCCTACAAGAACGTGGAATATTTCCGACTAGTACATCACAGAGGCTCATGGGAGTCGGAAGCTACGAGGTGGGACGGCGATAAATTTAGCGTGAACTCACTTTGTGAGTAATGACTTCTGGGACGCGTTAGCCCCTAATGCTGCATAACTACCAAAACACGGATGCACAGGGGACGCCGGTGCAAGAAATCGCGCCCTTTATATCTGCCTTTCTTGCAGTTTACAGCCAGAAGAGAATGCTGTTGGTGTCGTAGGCACTGCGTACTAGCTGGGATCTCTGATAATATTTTCTTGCTATAATGCAACTGTAATGACACACGGCTGACATTACAACCTAAGGCTCTCTACGGGAAAAATATCTCTAACGGAATGATTTGGAACTTTATGCAAAACTTTATCTAATACTATTTCCATAATGGCGCAGAATTTCGATTATTCTATGATGCGATCTGACGGCGTTGACTCAAGTCTTAAAAACACTTTTGATATAATTACTGTGGACCAGATATTGCTTCGTGAGAGTATTACAGACATTCCCTAATTGTTACACAAAGACAGCCATTTTGTGGAACTTTAAACTGAATCTTCCACATTAGACGTTAACAGTTTTATCACATTTCATACAAAAGGCCTATTTCAGCGGTAGTGCCAATATCAAATACACCTGCGTATGCTACAGTTGGTAAATTTTGTTTACAACCCTTGTATATGGAGTTAATTGTACACGTATACAGACCGCCAAATTCGTTTCTTTTGATGTCATAGACTTCTACATTAATATTCTCGTGCAAGAAAAAATACGATTTCTGAAAGCAACCTGCTACAAAATAGCAAAATACATATCACAGGAATGCTCGAAATAACAGGTATTCTCAACTAACTCTATCCCGAAACTATTTAGAATTTAATAAAAGGAATCTATAGGACCGACAATGGGCATTGCTTGATCATGGCAAAATAGGCATATTGTTCGAAATACAATAAAATTATTTGCAGTTAATTTGGAAGATTTTACTTAAAATGTAATATTACAACGTGTTCATGCTGCCGCCAAATTACACACACACACACACACATACACAGAGAGAGAGAGAGAGACAGAGAGAGAGTGTAAATAAGTTCGTCATATGAGATACCTAATAGGATACACAGACGAAATGGAGAAGGTGGAAAGAAGGACAGCGCATTTCGTTGCACGGTCATTTAGTCAGCAAGAAAGCGTCAGAGATATGATTAACCAACTGCAGTACAGACGGTGCAAGAGAGGCGTTCTTTAAAGTTCCGAGAGGGCATGTTCCTAAAGGTGTCAACATTTATATTGCTTCAGCCTAGGTATTCATTACGAAAAGACCGTGAAGACAGAATTATGGAGATTCGAGCCCACTCGGATGGTTACCAGCAGTTGTGCTTCCAGCGAACTATTCGCGACAGGAACAGGAAAGTGGGTAAGTGAAGGTGGTATGCAAAGTAGCCTCCACCACACTCCTCAAGGTGGCTTGTGGGGTAAAGCCGTAGATGCAAACTTATGGCGCCATTATTTGTTTTTATAGCATTAGATCGGGACGACATTTCTTTACCGTTCATATAGTTGTTAAAACATTTTGTAGGCGCGCTTGAGGATGCTTGGATCCATGTTTTCCGCTTACATGACGATCTGCTAATTGCGTTCATGTTACAATATAACGACATGATTCACCAAATAAGTAATTTGATATATTTCATGCTAATGACTGTAACTACAATTAGACTACAATTTTAGCGAATGCTTTTTGTAAGTTAACAGATTTAACCTGATGAATTGGCCTTCACGCTTCGAAACCAGTAATTAAATATATTATTTACAACGTCAGCCAAGCGTTAATTAATCAAGATTACAGTTGAAAATAGCTCAGAACTGAATATGTTCTTAGGAAATGTTGAACACGGTACAGAACAAAGGTTTGAGAAGACAATAGAACAGTTTAGTACTCACCTAATAAATTTTCTTTGAAAATTCGTTTTCATGAACAGGTGTTGACTGAAACCAAAGAGAATTCACACAGCGCTGTCTGCCATGGAAGTACGTTTTCTCTACAATTCTGAGAATGTGGTTATTGACAGCCAGCGCATAACCAAACACAAGCTCGACTCGTCCACATGACATTGTGAGAATAGGAGATTACGAAGTCTCTGGATTGCTACGAAACCAAACCGGTCCTCCCAGAACTTACTTTCAGTTTATCCTTCCATTCTTGAGTCAAATGTATTTTATCCGTGAGACACGACGCAGTTCTATAACTTTCACTTTCATCTGTTGTTGATATCTCCAGATATGCAATAATTATATTCTTAAACTTTTGTCCAGCGTTTTGAGCATGATGCTTCATTGTCCGCTTCTGTAATAATTACTTTGCAACAAATAACAGCACACTATATTCTTGAAAATAAAGCAGCAACTATTGTTGTTATTTGTTTCCAAATAATTATATTGTTTCCTAAATCTGATGGAAGTTCCACAATTACCTAAATTTTATTCACGAACTTGTATAGTTCTTGCCTTTGGCTCGATCCCCACAGCAGTTCAAATGGTGTGTTGTCAGCATCAGGACACTTTTTCCCTTCTGGGGTCGGAAATAATCTTTTAAATTCATAAAAGAGTACTGCGTCGTTCCCTCCACGCACTTGGCTAATGTTTACATTTTCAAGCAGCAAATTTATGCTGGGCATCTATAAAATTTTGTTCGAGTACTGGTTCCATCTGTATGCCCTAGTATCTGCTTCCAGTACCCAATTATCTCTTTCATCTGTTGTCGTTCTGATCCTTACTCTGCGCTCTCTGAAATGATTAATTCATAGCCTTTGTGCAGCTTCTATGCTGCCTACTTTCATCTGCGTATATACCTCATGACAGTTTTCCTTTACCAATTCTTCCTTGTTGTTACTGCTGAATATTGTTGATGTTCGCTGTCAACATTTTAGCATCGTTTTCCATCATTCCAGACCCTCGCATTTTCAGGAGTTTTCAGTCACAAACTTTGTCAACTATTGTATTACTTATTTATGTAGCGACATTTTTCGAGGTAATACCTCATCTTCAGGCTAAATGGCGTTACAAAAACAACTTAACAATATGGTCATACTGATATTACGTAGTCTTTCCGTAAATGCTGTGGTCATCCTGTGGAAGAAGAGAAAACTTAAACCATTTACGAAAGGAGTATGTAACATCAGAATGACCTTATTGTTAAGTTGTATTTGTAATGCCTTTTAGCCTGAAGATGAGGTATTCCCTCGAAACATGTCGTTAAATAAATAAGTAACACAATAATTGACAAAGTTTGTGACTGGTAGCAGTAATTAAAAAGACCTTTACGTGTTGTGATTCCTTGATGATGTTCATAGATTTAAATATCTCCATACTGTTTCTTCACATTAAATACATAAGTCGTTAGAGGTGTGAAACCGAGAAAACAAGGACGATGAAATTTTCCAGATAACTTATCTGTTATATATATTAGAATTGTTTCCTCAAAAACAAGGAGTTCAAAGAAACTTTAGGTTAAAGTGATCTTTCGACTTCCAGCCGAAATATAGGGGTTTCTAGGGCCGAGCAACGGTATCGTAACGCTGCTCAAGTCAGGAATCTAGAGAATTTCGTGGGAGCGCAACGAATTTAATATACTGCTAACCAATAACATCGTTTACGATTGTTTTGTGGACTACCAGTTCAGGAAATCCGCTATTGCAAGACTTTGTACCTTTACTGGTCAATGCAACGTGCAATCAGTGGATGTATGATTGTCTGAGGACATAGTCCATCTGGGTCAGAATGGATATTAATTATGAAATAGTGATGATTGGAAAATCTCTATTATTTAATTATATACCGGTCTAGCTCATCACATGATCATCTTGATGCCTTCAAAACGATATTTGACACAGGATATCAATTTGAGAAATACATAAATGAAACTTAAAATTAGCTGTAAATTTCCAAAATGTAGATATATACACTTATATTTTCGAACATTGGCTGTACAGGGAGCAGGAACGCTGAATGATGATAATTAGCATGTAACCTTCTCTTAAGAAAAGTTGATGTTTTAATATTTTGTTGAATGAATGACTGAACCGTGGAACTGGTACAGAACTCGGATTATCGTGCAGCTTGTTGTAACTGCAAGTGGTGTGCTTACTCTGTGTTGTTGTTACCAAACGTTACACGAATTGATTGGGCATTGCGACTCCCAATGCCAATAAAGAAATACATTCACTGCAAAATACATTCAGCCCCTTAGGCTCTGAATCCTCTAGCCCTGTTCAAAACTGATAACTTTGGTCACTGTGCACATAACAATAAATTAAACTGTCCTACCTCTAGAGCAGCAACGCAGTACATCAGAATGAATCCGCAAAAGTGAAAGTGAACTCTGAATAAGACAACATCAATAAGTGTGGCATCAGACTGCCAATTTGTCATACAATAACCAAAAATTGCACAGAGCATCACTAATTCATAACATTGTACTGTGGTTCTCGGCGGTCTTGTATATGCGATATTGAGACATAATTACTTAAGAAAACCTGACAGTAAAATCAAGAACTGAATGGTTCCCGGTGGCCTTGTACTTAGAATAAATATAAATCTTAATAACTAAAACAATTGTAGAGAAAACATCAATCAGAGGCTCCAAGTGGCCTTTCTACATACCTAAATTCTGACCTTAGTAGCTATAAAAAGGTTACAGAAACCATTTTGCGGCTCAAAGTGGCTAGTTTTACATTAAAGAAAGGTGCCCTTAATAGCAAATATGTGACAGAAAACATCTTCCTGGCTCAGGGTGGCCCAGATTTTTATGGCATAAACATCAAAGCTGAGAAAGCATCCTAAAATATCATTTGCCTATAACTTTATATGGCACTCAGAGACCTATGCACGGGTTATAATGAGAATACGTAACTCGACATGGCGTTTACAAGAACAAAGTGCATAAATAGCAGTATCATATAAAAGTATAGCTCCGTATGGCCTGTATAAATATATACTAGACAAATAGAATCATAGAATCAAAGTATGGTGTCACGTGAGTAAAGACATAATATTTATAGTTGGTGTAGCACCCACAGGACTTCATAAAACTATCTATTGAATGACCTATATCTCTAACAATGCGCATATCTACAGTGAATGATATGGTAATGATTGATAAGGGCAGTGCACTTTATGATTTACTGCCAATCGTCTTGAGTCAAGAATTGTTGTGGCCAAAGCAAATAAAAAATATGATTTTAGTATATGCAAGCATAACGACAGCTTACTGACTATATAAATGTATCATATCATAGTAAATCATGAGATAAATGTGCAAAGATGATGGTGAATTGCAGAAACAATGAAACCTGTAATTGTGATTATTAACCTGATGAAAAAAGCAGTCATACATGCTACCATAAGAAGGCAGTATATTTATCATATTCAGTCTCATAAGGAATGGTGAAAAAAAAAGTCTTTAGGTGTAAAGCGTCTGTGACAGTCTCCTAAAACAACTGCAGTCATGTGGCACAAGGTATGACAGATTTTCCTAGAAAGGACACAACAAACACAAAATATTTCTTAAAAGATATCATAGTCGCTGTTGACTGAATATTTATTATTACGATTGCAATTTCGGCCTTATGGCCATTCTCAAGTAACACTGTAAAAGTTACATTCTGTAATACTATAATACTATCTGACATGAGTACATGTCGTCGTCAAAATGCAGCCTTTTGACTGTGAGATTCGCACAAGATCCGATGAGTACGACACTTATTGCATTGTAATACGTTGTTAAATATGTACTGAACTGTCAGCGTTACCATCGTTCTTATAATCTATCACAGACACAAGCTCAGGTGTATGATGTAATAATGTCGTACTCATCGGATCTTGTGGGACTCTCACAGTCAAAAGGCTGCATTTTGACGAAGACATGTACTCATGTCAGATAGCTTTATATTCTGACAGAATGTAACTTTTGCAGCGTTACTTGAAAATGGCCAAAGGCCGAAACTGCAACCGTAATAATAAATATTTTATGCAGTCAACGGCGACTATGATGTCTTTAAATATTATATGACTGTGAATCCAACCATTAGAAGTTAAATTAAACACAAAATACATATTAACATCATACAATATCACTATATAAAAATCAGCAATATGTCAATATAAGCCTCATTTTCGGATCGCACTCATTTAACATCAATATTCCATCACTATTCAAAAAAGTTGGTGCAGGTCATGGTATGAACACTCATATAACAATACCCTTATACCTAACACAAAACGCAGAAAAATATCCTTACTTCTAAATCTTTATAGGCAATCTGCCTAATTTATCTAGTACACCCATAGGAAAAGGGTTATAAAAACCAGCCAGAAACAGTGTGAGAAGTGTCAATGGTGTTTAATACTACAGATAGGTTGCTTATGTCATGCTTTCTATGTACTGTATTTCCTGCACTTTCATGTGCTTCTATTTATGAGCATAACGTCTCGTTTGGATGCAATGAGACTTGGGTGCATTGGTTCTGCAAACGATACAAAATTGATTTCTTTTAGACTGGAGACTCCGTTTACAGCTGAAAGCGTGACGTCAGAGTTACCCAATCAGTCAGAAGAATTGTATGCAAAAAGATGTACTTATTAGTAAACAGAAAGTAAAAGGACGTAGAATTATATTATAATAAAGAACGAGCAGTTTGTTAATGTAGATTTTGTCACATAGACGTATTAAAAACTTTAAAAGAAAAAAACAAATAAACATCACTTTCGTTACGTATATGTTGCCTTATAGGTGCACGCAGAGAGAACAATTACGATGTTGTGGTTTCTATGGAGATGGTGGATGCTGTTTCCAAAGATGTAGCAGTAGAATAAATTCCTGTGAGATGGCTGTGAGTATCGACAGGTGACGTCCAGCACACGACGTTCTGCAGATGTGCGAAGTAGTAAGTTATTATGGTGAAGTTGGAGGTTGATCTCGGGCGGATTTTGATTGGAGCTGCCACAGACATTGATAAATGGAGCTTAGTATAATACGCTCCACAGATACAATCCCAGGACATAAATAAGCAGTATTCATTAATGAACTTCCTGAGAGATAGTAAACAGTTGTTTATCCTAGTATGCCACCAAATAATAACAATGGATCTATCTGAGGGTAGCTATGTGAAAAGAAAGTATGCTCAAGTATTTATAAAACATATAATGTGATAACTAATTAAAATTTAAGTAATGTATAAAATTGATTAATTTCCACAATTCCATGACGAAAGACTATAAATTAAAACTGCAATTGTATGACTGACGTAACTTACTGACTTTTTTTTATAAAATGTAATAACATTATACAAATATGTAAGAAAAGAAATGGAAATTAAAGAGAAAATGTCCTGGGTCATTATATTTAAATAATGATGCTCCTGAAGATGGCTAGAAGACTAAGCCTAACATCAAATTATCCAGATGCCTAAATTTCATCTAAGAATGAGTACTCTGTGAAAGTACACAATGCCACATACACTATCTGGTATGCTGTTAAGGATATTCTGAAAGTGGCTATATCAAATATTCATCTACTTCAAAGTGTTTGAATGGAAGGTGGGCGTGTGAATATGCTTCTACAAATGTTCTAAAAGTTAAGAGTCATAATCTAAAACCAATTAGATAAATAAACGATTGCTGTTGCGTAAGAAGTCCTGAATGCAAACAGGTAGATTACGGTCGTGTGATTGAAAGCTTGAGGTGTGCAAATTTGGTTCTGTACCCGACAGATTGATGAATTACGAATTGAATCATTACTAAATTAAGCAAGAATCACAATTAATTCTATTTATTATTTCAAAGACAGCTTTTGACAGGCAATGGTCGTTTTTTATAGTAAGACTTTGGCACATCTGATTAAAAGATCTCGGAAAATAAGCCGGTAATCGCGTAAGTAAATTAATTGCTTTACCATGATTGTCGTGAGGTTGGTAGACAAAGCAAGTAGAACAAAAGAAGTAAGTGCAATGAAGCTGTGGTCGGAGATGATAGCAAGCTGGTTATTCCAAGTTTCCGAAATGCAGCATGAACGTACGAAACTTTTTTAAATGCCTTTAATGCTCCTCTGCATCGTCTCGTTGTTGTGTCTCATTCTCATGGTAAATTATAGGCGAAGGCTGAAATGGCTGCAGAATCAGTCGCTGCTAACTCACCAACGAATTGCGCCAACAGCTAAGTGGGGATCAGCCTACTCTGACGGTTGACCCAGGCATACAGGACTCTCTAAAGTGAAGCGATGGTGGCTCTCTAAGAAGAAAATGTAAGAGGAAATACTGTTTTACTGAGTGTTTACTAAAAGGAAAACTTCGAATTTCGGCGTTTTCACTCTTTAATCTATTCGAATTGGCTGGGATAGCAGGTCTTTTGCGTAGCGACCGGTAAAAATATTCCATATAAAATGTTGATACCTTCCGTGGGCTACTGAACCCCTTCCCTGGGTTATTCTTTAGGTTGCTAACCAGTTCGCAGTCCTACATTTAATACCAAAGAAAGGCATTACACACCCTTTCCCTCTCTTTGTGTGGCCATTTAGATGTGTCCTCTTCGTCTAACCTCTAGTTTATTCATATCAGCCAGTCCCGGCAGCTCTTAAGCTGCGCAGATATTTTGTTTTTGTCAAGTTGACATCCCAGAACTGTGGGTTCCCACTCCATTTTCGTGATAGCATCTGATACTTTCTGGAGAAAACACGGCTTTCTACGTTTGTGCACAATAGTGCCTTCGTCGACTTCGCTAAAAACAGTGTTACTTCTCATTCTACTTCTGGGTTGTAGAAGCAGTTGCGACTATGGGCCTTACGCCACCGGATATCTTATCTGTGTTTGCATGTGAAGCTTTGTGCGCCCAACGGCGGCTGTATGAAAGACTGTCTGGCGGCCATTGATCCACTCCCTCTTGATCTACATTTACATAGAAACTCCGCAAGCCACCGAACGATTCGTGACGGAGGGTAACCTGTACTACTACTGGCTTGTTCCACTCGCAAATAGAGAGACGAAGAAATGACTGTCTAAATGCGTAAGTCTGAGCACTAAATTCCCGTATCTTATCTTCGTGGTCCTTACGCGCAATGTATGTTGGCCGCAGTAGAGACGTTTAGTATCCAACTTCAGATGCCGATTCTCTAAATTTTGCCGGCCGGTGTGGCCGTGTGGTTCTAGGCACTTCAGTCTGGAACCGCGTGACCGCTACGGTCGCAGGTTCGAATCCTGCCTCGGGCATGGATGTGTGTGATGTCCTTATGATAGTTAGGTTTAAGTAGTTCTAAGTTCTAGGAGACTGATGACCACAGATGTTAAGTCCCATAGTGCTCACAGCTATTTGAACCATTTTTCTCTAAATTTTCTCGATAGTGCTTCTTGAAAAGAACGTCACCTTCCCTGCAGGGATTCCCATTTGAGTTCTCGAACCTACCGGTAACAAACTTAGCAGCCCGCAGCTTAACTGCTTCCATGTCTTCCCTCAACCCGGCGTAGTACTGATCTCAGACACTCGAGCAGAATAGGCGGCACCAGCGTCCTATGTGCGGTCTCATTCGCAGGTGAACCACTCTTTCCTAGAAGTATCCCAGTAAACCAAAGTCGACCATTGCCTTGCCTAACACACGTCTCACCACGTCTCAGACGCTTGTTCCATTTCATATCGCTTTGCAACATTACGCCCACAAATTTGAACGAGTTGACTCTGTAAAGCAGGCCACTAGTAATACTGTATCCGAACGTTACAGATTTGATCTTTCTACTCATCCACATTAACTTACGTTTATACAGATTTAGAGCTAGCTGCCATTCATCATACCAACTGTAAATTAGGCCGAAATCGTCTCGTATTGTCCTACAGTCACTCAACTTCGACACTTTATCGTACACCAGGGCATCACTAGGAAACAGAAAACTGCGGCCCACCCTGTCCACCAAATAATTTATGTATATAGAGAACAACAGTGGTCCTATTACACTTCCCTGGGGCACTCCCGACCATAACTTTGCCTATGGTGAAAGGTCGCTGTCGAGGACAAAATACTGGGTTCTATTACTTAAAAACTCTTAGAGCGCCTCACGGGTGTGTGAACTTATTCCATACGTTCGTACCTTCGTTAACAGCCTGCAATGAGGCACCGTGTCAAATGATTTCCGGAAATCGAAAAATATGGAATCTGCCCTTTGCCCTTCATCCATAGTTCGCAGTACATCACGCATGAAAAGGGCAAGACGATTTTCGCACGAGAAATTCCTTCTAAAACCATGACGATTCATGGACACAATCTTCTCAGTCTCAAGAAAGTTTATTGTTTTCGAACTGAGAATGTGATTTAGTATTCTACGAGTACAGCAAACCGAAGTTACGGATATTGGTCAGTAATTTTGCGGGTCCGTTCGTTTACCCTTCCTATATATTGGAGTCATATTCGCTTTTTTACATTGCGAGAGATTCACGGTAAATGCAGCGTAGGTAAGGGGACAATGCCGTAGACTAGTCTTTGTACAATCGAACTGGGTTTCCATCCGGACCTGGTGACTTATTTGCTTTAAAATTTTCAGTCGTTTCTCTACGCCAGGGATTATTATTACTACGTCACCCATATGGGAGTCTGTCCAACGGTCTTCTCCAAAGGTGGCGGTTTACATGACCCCATAGCTCCTGTCCCCTCGTCTCAATATGCTTTCAGCTTCCTCGTATTTATACAAGACATGGAAATTAGAAGAAAAGAGTAAATGATCAGTACATTACGTTAGTCAGCTACTGACCGTACCGTTACACATCACATTTCTCGGTGTCAGTTAATCATTCGGATCTAATGGGTCTTTTCATTATGATTTTACATATGACTTGGTACTGTTTCCTAAAATGTTGTCCGTTGAGGGGATACTGAGACCAGGGGTAGCTAGTCTACCAACTGAGGATCCTTTAACCAAAATTCTACAGAAATTATTCTCGCTACAAAACATACAGAGATGACCACTCGCTACCCAATTAGCAACATAACAAGTAGATACAGAGTCTAAGACGGAAGATGTATCCATTAGGCCGGATCTGGCTGCAGTGAGCACACAAGTTACTAACTTACAGTAGCTGAGAAACAGGCAGCCAGAGTGCAAGAGTTAGCAAAGGAGGTAACAGAGTTGCGAAAAGCTCAAGAGCTAGTTCCTGGAGCTATAGAGAGCCCATCAGTCGGAAGTGAACAAGATCCGTACAGCACAGAAATCCCTGGGTCAAATGGTAGACCAGATTTCAGAGTCAGTGATGAATTTGTCTTTAAAGTATGACTGAATACAGGAATGGTTTTCCAAGCACAAGCAGCAAGTCTCAGTAGACTTCGACGCTTGGGCGATTTTTAGCAAAGGTGACGGCGATAGCAATCGTCTGGCAGAACAATGCCCAGTAAACTAGCTCCGTTTGTATCGAGCCCCAGAGAATCGTTCATGAGGTGAGACAGTGGCTGCGATAGAGATTTAAAATTCTGGTCTGATGTGAACCAGTGTAATCAGGAATACCCGTTGTAGCACCATCTGCGATTAGCTCCAGTACTGTGGATGTTGCAGTCACTATTGTTGTAGCCGGCCGCGGTGACCGTGCGGTTCTGGCGCTGCAGTCTGGAACCGCGGGACTGCTACGGTCGCAGGTTCGAATCCTGCCTCGGGCATGGGTGTGTGTAATGTCCTTAGGTTAGTTAGGTTTAAGTAGTTCTAAGTTCTAGGGGACTTATGACCTAAGATGTTGAGTCCCATAGTGCTCAGAGCCATTTGAGCCACTATTGTTGTAGATATAGGAGCATCTGTCAATGTGACATTGAGTAATTTTTTTCAATAAAGTATCCACACAAAGCAAGTTCCTGTATTTCCAGTGCACAACTGAAAGGTTATTGAAGCAGTTGGCAAGCATTCACGAAATTTAAAAATACGGGTGCAGATGTTGGTGAAACAAGAAAGGATAGCGATACCATACGACTTGCTAGTAGTTCAGATCTTCGAATTCTAGTGCGTTCTGCACCTTGGATTTTTCTGTGAGGAGAATAAAAGTATTGCCTTCTCCCGCTGACAAGATTTCCTTTCTGACTGGCAGAGCAAGAGCTGGAATTGAGCTGTTATGGGAGGACAATAGCCACGATCAGTACTGTTAAGGATTTTGTATCAACTTCGATGTAAAGCAAGACAGCAGAACAAGAGCTATTCTGGGCGAACTGAACCAAGTACTTGGGGTCATAAGAAAGTATAATAGAAAGCAAAAGAGTCAGAGAACCGTAACGGCGAGCAGAGACAACCATTATTCAACCTCCTGAGTCAATATGCTGATATATTTGAAGAAAAATTTCCGCACAAAATCCTTGGCCATTGTTGCTATCCCATCCCATGGACGCAATAACAAGCAGTAGATGAAGAAATCGAGAGTATATTTCGAGAGCCTAACCAGTTCAGAAGGATGTTTTATGACCATCGACAAACGATTTGTATTGAATATATACATATAACCATTTGAGGGGATAGTGAATAAACCGCCTCATTCTTCAACACCATGTGTTATGGCAGAGCTAATATTTCGCAGGAGGGACGTAAAAGAATGGATAGATAAGGTTCCACGGGTTCTCAGTGATAAATATCATTGGGAATAAAAGTTTTAATCTGACAGACAAAGCATTCAGACGAAAGAATAATTATGACAAGAAAATATTAAAAATGCAAAGTTACCAAATGGATGAGAAGGCCATCTACGCTTGTCACGCTTGAACTACTGTAACATATATGGTAATGGCAACTGTTGTATATGGGACCTTTTGTCATTATAAGTATTCCAAAAAAAATGGTATATATTTTCTAGAATAGACATATATTCATTGAATTAAAGGTGTTTATCCCCATCAAGTATTAAATAAATGTTAATTCTGATGGAATCAGTGAGCTTCATTTTAGTAACATACTGCCAGACGAATATTTATTTTTGTGTACAGCAAAAAGTGATTTCCATTGATTTTACAAGGCGATATTTGGTATTTAGGTCTATATTATATGTTTGGTTTTGATACTATGCGACATGAGTTTATTTATTATTGTCTGTAATAGTTAAGACTGAACTACTTGTTCGATATATAAAATAAATGGACAGAATTGATAAGAATTTAGATGTAGAAGTGTTGAATTGTTGTGGCTGTGAGGACTTGGAACTTTTACAACAGAAAGTCCATGAGAGGCAATTGGACCTACATAAGTGGAACAACAAACTTCAGGTGAAAGTGTTACTGATTTATGTATGACAATGTGTGAAGAGGATCATTATCTCACACGAGTGCAATGTCGTGAAGATGGGTAAAAAGTCTCATAAACTGATTCAAGTGACACCCATTCGTTCAGGAATGCAGTCTGACAATCAGTCCTCAAACACAGTAGTATTTTAGCTAAAGCGGAGGTAGTGCATATACTGACCCGTTTTTGTCTGATGCTTTTGTGAAATGTGCTGCAGACACTCTGTGACTGTTCTATGCAGGCATTAAGCAATTCGTCAGCAAAATCACTGTAGCAGGTGATGTTTAATTACAACCCAAGGAAAATAGTCTATTACATAATAGTCAACCATACAGTACCCTTCTTCTGAATACTACAAATAATTAACTTAACATTAGTTTATTCTGCCTACATTATTATTAACGAATCATTCCATCCCTTTAGAGGGATTTGTATCACTGAAGTTCTGTTCATTTATATTCGATTACATTGCCTGTTCGAACGCCTTTGGTGCTAACATGTCGTACTGAAAGTCCAACCGCAGTTTCCTGCCCATTCCACGCATTGGCTGATATCAAAAAGGGCATCAATGTACATCGCCCCCAACTTTATCACAATCTTCCCTTGGTGTTCTTACGGGTGTTGTGGTTATTGCCTCTAAATAATATTTTTAGCATTTTCACTGAAATATTCGTGTGGTACTTGAACCTCCATAAAAAAACTTCTGCAACATACACAGATTGGAAATGTTTATTTCACGTAGATTATGAATTTAATGCATACAAGTAATATATGAAAGCCATTATGGTATCAGATATATCACATGCAATTACTACGATATTGTAAGGTACTGATTTTTGGTTTATTGTGAACAATTTCATATTTATCGTAATTCTTTATTTTGAAACAAGACTGTCCTAGCAAATGCTCGAGTTTTCCCGTGATTTTCTGGTGAGTCTTAGTCCGAATGGGGTAGCTTACTGTAAATCTCATTCGCAATAGCATTAGCTGCTAATGAGCGAGAAAAAGAGGAAGTTTCCCAGATTTTGTCAAACCTGGCATCTTTTAGGTAGCAAGTCCATACCAGATGCTCTTAAGACATAGTATCTAATTAACTACCCGGGCAAGTCATATTAAGCAGTCAATAATATAAACTGAACAAATTGAGATAAAATCATAGCTAGCTCTTAATTTTAATGGAATTGTAATTAAAAGCGAAAATACTGAACACAGCTGTGTTGTCTAAAGTTCAATTCCATAATGTTAAGAAGATCTGTATGACTTTCAACTGTACAAACATTAAAAAGACTTCGAAAATTTGGAGCAGATATTTGGCTAAGTTCTCCGTAATGCACTGTTACTTCAATCAACTTTGCTGGAATGTTTCCAGAACAGTAAACAACATCGCCCTAACAATAATGAACAAAGAATGGTAGCGGAATTATTAATGCCTTAAGATATTGCTCAGCTGGGGGAACTATAGTATAATATACTATTACCGTTTCATATTTTGTCGAGCACACACAGCGGCAAAGTTAACAATTTGCTTCCACTAGCTGCGAGCACGTGGCGTGCTAGGAGTTCTCTGATCTACACTCAGTCTTTTACGCTGTGAGTTTCGGGATGAACGAACAGAATTCGCTATCTCAGTTGTTCGCCATCGTGCGACACAGACGAAAAGTAGTTTTCCATTTTGTATTTATTTCCAAATTGTCGGGATTGTCGGCGAGAGGAATAATACACTACTGGCCATTAAAATTGCTACGCCATGAACATGGCGTGCTACAGACGCGAAATTTAACCGACAGGAAGAAAATCAGTGATATGCAAATGATTAGCTTTTCAGAGTATTCTGACAAGGTTCGCGCCGGTCGCGATACTTACAACATGCTGACATGAGGAAAGTTTCCAACCAATTTCTGATACACAAACAGCAGTTGACCGGCGTTGCCTGGTGAAACGTTGTTGTGATGCCTCGTTTGAGGAGGACGTTTCCGACTTTGATAAAGGTCGGATTGTAGCCTATCGGGATTGCGGTTTATGGCGACATTGCTGCTCGCGTTGGTCGAGATCCAATGACTAGTAGCGGAATATGGAATCGGTGAGTTCAGGAGGGCAATACGGAACGCCGTGCTGGATCCCAACGGCTTCGTGTCACTAGCAGTCGAGATGACAGGCATCTTCTCCTCATAGCTGTAACGGATCATGCAGCCACGTCTCGATCCCTGAGTCCACTGATGGGGACGTTTTCAAGACAACAATCATGTGCACGAATAGTTCGACGAAATTTGCAGCAGCATGGACTATCAGCTCGGAGACCATGGCTGCGATTACCCTTGCGCTGCATCACAGACAGGAGCGCCTGCGATGGTTTACTCAACGACGAACCTGGGTGCACGAATGGCAAAATGTCATTTTTTCGGATGAATCCAAGTTCTGTTTACAGCATCTGATGGTCGCATCCGTGTTTGGCGACATCGCGGTGAACGCACATTGGACGCGTGTGTTCGTCATCGCCATACTGGCGTATCACCCGGCGTGATGGTATGGGTTGCCATTGGTTGCACGTCTCGGTCACCTTTTGTTCGCATTGACGGCACTTTGAACAGTGGACGTTACATTTCAGATATGTTACGACCCGTGGCTCTACCCTTCATTCGATCTAGTTTATGTGTGAAAATATGTGATGTTTTACTAAAGTACCTTACAGATGTAGAGCAGCCAACATTTTACGCAGGTCCTTAGATCTGCTCAAAAGATTCTAAAAGATGAGGATCGTAATTAATAGAAATAACTAATAACGATTCTTTAAAGTGAGTAACCTAAATTCGATGTAGAAAAATATAAGGTACAACAGATGAGTAGGAAAAACAAGCCTGTAACTTCCCAATACAGCACTGTTAGTGTGTTGCTGAACAAGGTCACAGCGATTAAATTCCTAGGCGTAACGTCGCAAAGCTATATAAAACGGAAAGAACATGTCAGGTTGGTAGCAACGAAGACTAACGTTCGGCTTCGTTTCATTCAGAGAATTTAGGAAAAGTGTAGCTCATCTACAAAGAAGACGACGTTTAGAACACTGACACTATCCATTATCGGGTTCTTCTGAAGTGTTCGGTTCCACACCGGAACGGATTAAAGCAAGGCATGGAAGCAAATCAGAGGCCTGCTGCTATATTTGTTACAAGTAGGTTCGATCAGCATGCAAGTGTTACGGAGATGCTTCTGTACTGAAATGGGAACCTCTGTTAGGAAGACAACGGTCTTTTCGCGAGGCGTTATTAAGGAAATTTAGAGAACCGTCCTTTGATGTGCACTGCAGAACTGTGCTGCTGCCACCAACGCATTTCGCGTCAGTACCACGAATATAACATGAGAGAAATTGTGGTTCGTATGGAGGCTTACGGATAGTCATTTTTCCTTTGCTCTATTTACGAGTGGAAGGAGAATGACTAGTAGTGGTACGAGATACCGTCCGCCATGCACAGAACGGAGGCCTTCAGAGTGGTTATGTAGATGTGGTGGCGGCTGTAGGGCTACCCTCCGATGGTAGGTATACCCGTCTTGTACACCAGTGCTCTAGTTCAGCTAATGAAAGTACTACAGAATGATTTCACAGAGAAAAATGAAGGATAGCTCAGCCAAATAAGACGCTAAATGGTGGTTTCAGATGAAAGAAGGAATAGATGTTTAAACCGTCAAACAATGGACTGGTTTGACTTGAAAAAGAATTTAAAACTCATTCAAAGCGCCAATCTACTAGTACTATGGACTGTGTCTACAGTTCTCGTTCGGATCCTCCGACAGACTATATCGTCTTCAAGGAAATAAATCAATAGTAGCCCAACCCACATGCAAAACGACAATGACTGAATCGACTGCGTTCATTCCGTTGCTCTTGCAGACTGCTTTCATTTAGAATATTGAGTCAATAGTCGAACTGATGAGTCAAACTACAAATGCCCGAATAGGCTTGTTTCATGTAATTCTTCGTACATACTGCTTTCACTCAAAAGAATGAATGAATAACTCAACCGATACACAGAATTGCAACAGAATAGGTAGACTGTTTTCCAAAACAGCCTGAATCGATTGATTTTATCACTAGTCTTAAAAATTGACCTAGCCAGTTTTTCTATCCTTTCCTTGACGTATGTAAGTGGTTTATTATCTCTTCAACTCTTCTCAACAACTACCTCTACCTCACTTCGTCTTCACACTCGTTTTCAGTGGCTGCAGACTTCTTTCCTCATCTTTTCACAGTGTCCAGGTCACTGCACTGCTTTTTACTATTCCCCTTGTACAGAATTAGGCCATCTTTGTCTCGTATTTCCAATCACTTGCGCGAATAGCAGTTTGAACTTTTTATTGATTGCTTCTTGACTCTCGCCGCTCCTTTTATTTGAAACTTGGCTCTTAGTCTAGTTTCATTACTATGATATATTTGTTTTCTACATCTACATCTACATCTACATCTACATTGATACTCCGCAAGCCACCCAACGGTGTGTGGCGGAGGGCACTTTACGTGCCACTGTCATTACCTCCCTTTCCTGTTCCAGTCGCGTATGGTTCGCGGGAAGAACGACTGTCTGAAAGCCTCCGTGCGCGCTCTAATCTCTCTAATTTGACATTCGTGATCTCCTCGGGAGGTATAAGTAGGGGGAAGCAATATATTCGATACCTCATCCAAAAACGCACCCTCTCGAAACCTGGCGAGCAAGCTACACCGCGATGCAGAGCGCCTCTCTTGCAGAGTCTGCCACTTGAGTTTATTAAACATCTCCGTAACGCTATCACGGTTACCAAATAACCCTGTGACGAAACGCGCCGCTCTTCTTTGGATCTTCTCTATCTATTGCACAGACACTTTCTGGCGACTGGCGCAACGAAAGGTTTATGGCACTCGAACCTAGCCCAATGTGTACATTGCTCTTTGATTCGACACGTTGTAGGACAACATTAATATTTACTTGACAACAGGAAAACTATGGGCCTCGAAAGTTATCACCTTGAGAATAACCTTTTGGTGACTGAGAATGGCAGACACAAACCTTCACAGCCTCGTATGGGGTGTAATCATTGGTGAGCACTGGCCGTGTTTTTCGTATGAAACGCACTGCTCCATCAAACTTTTGCTACAATTCCTAACTGGCCTCTTTTTCCAGTGGGTTTGGGCTGGTTCTGTATACATACCAGTTTACATACCGATAACAATTTCATATGGAGCCTTGGAGATTGTGTGAATGATTTTGAATGAGGGTATCACATGAATGACGGTATCTATAAGATATTTGGCCGTACTAACCTTTACCAAAACCCAACTAGCCTCTTTTAAATGGAAATAAGAGGAAACTTTAGTACACCGATGTTTTGTGAGGATAACGAGTATATTTTACGCCAGGATACATTGTGAGATTTTTTTGTTTTTTTTGGTGCGCTTGGAGACTACGAAGAATGAAAATTTATCTTCTTTTATAAAACACCGCTTGTATTTCTCTGTGAGTGATTTGTTTGCTTTGTAAATATTAGTTCGTGTATCCTGTGTAGGTCGTGTTATTTCCTTCGCTGGTATGCAGGAGCACAATTAGTTCTGGTTTATATAACTTTCATTACATCTGTAGATACATGGAAATTAATACTGGCGTCATCAGTGACTCCTAGAATCACAGTAACATCTTCTCAGTATCCATTGCCAGAGACCATTTTAAGCCTGTTCCAAGTCCTGAGTATTCCAAGAACTTAAATTCATTTTGAAATCCTCTATCTGCTGCTACTTGCCACTGCAATGAAACTGTACTTCTAATCTGATATTTTGTTTCATTAAGATGAATTAAGGGAGCTGTAATCATGTGCTGCACATAGTTCTGTGTACGTCGGAACTAAAATTCAATTCAGGCTTGTGGAGGTGGTCAATAATGTATCAATGCTTAAGGTTTGTAGATGAAACAGTGGTAATGTTATTCTTATTTATTTAGTTTTGGTATGATACACATAACAGAAACAAGTGTTTAGGACAGTTTATCCCCACAAAGAATAAGCACAGTTGTATATTACATGTTTCCAGACTTAACCCTTTATGTTAATTATATTTAACCATAAGGCCCATTCTATTATTTCGTCAAATGACTTTTTTGCAAATACGGAACGACCCACAAGATATTCCACTTGTAACTCATTTTGTCGACTCCTGCCAGCAAATTAGCTAACTCAGAGAACTAAAAGCGCTTTTTAGTTTTACACACAGTCAGTTCCACAAGAAAGTGTATGCCGTTATCTGTATGAAATAAAAGACGCTGTTATAAACGTATGTATACACGAAAATTCGTGTTATTACGAACGTCACGATTACTTAATAGCTAGTCCAGTCGTCGCCATTATCGATTATAGATAGGCACATTTTTGTCATGCTTTTCACGACATTTTCTGTATATTCTCTCGGTAACGACCTCCATATCGTCATCATTTTATGTGACAGTTTCAGAATGTATATTGGCTTTGCTTTAAGCTTCATCTTAATATACGATGGAATATTTTCGATCGGATTCGCATCTCCAGACATTGCAGGCCAGCACATAGAGGACAACTCATTTTCTTGTTTCCACATTGCACAGAGACAGCTGCGATGTTTCGTATCATTATCCTCTTGAAGCACCCAGTTTGCCTCGTTGGAACTAAACAGCTTCTTAACGGACCGCAGAAGGCACTGTTGATAAACATTACACGTTTCCTAAGCGCATCAGATGCTTCAGACACTTTGCACTCATTTTCAACTTCAAGCGACAAAACAAAACACTCAACTCTCACACTGTGCAAAAGCGTACTGAGCGCAGATTCGAGACCACTACAAGAGTCGCTTCTGCGCACCTTACGTGTAACATTATGCCGTACAATTTCTTGTGGCACCGACTGTACTTCAGCTTCAGGTTCAGGAGTGGCATAAAAAATGCTATCACTGATTAGATTCGCTGATGACCTTCCTCACCTCGCTGGAAGAATTATGGGAACTGTTCAGTGTAATAAGATTTCTAACGAGCAGAGATCATGGGATGAGGTTTAACCAAGGAAAGACAAAAATAATGAGGACCAGCAAAAATAAGATAAGCGATAAACCTAACAACAAATTTTGTTCGCCATTGTGATGGATGTTCCTTCAGGTGTTGGTGATCTACAGTAAATAGCGATATGTCATTTCACATTAATTGTAAATGTACCTAATAACGAATGAACACGATATAAATAAATTTTTAAGGTAACATCGTTTTAGTTTTAGTTTTCTTACTTCGAAAATACCACGTCGTTATGTTGTAACATTAACTGATTGTGATCATGTAATAGAGTTTGTGAATTTGATTTTATTTGTATCGGAGCCTATTGAATGTACATTCCATGTAATTAAACGTTTATGCTTTGTAAATTTTCTGCTCTCACGTAAATGTAACATCTGTGAGAGAGGAATTCTTGGACACTATTCACATTAAATACAAAAACAGTGCCACGGATCTCCCCTTTCACAGATGTGCCATTGATTTGACAGTAGAAAATTTACTAAGTATAGTTTTTCGTTAGATGCAATTTGCATTCAATAAAGACCTATTAGAAATAAAACAAAGGATTAAGAAACGAATTTTGTAATTGCGAGTATTGAATGAGTAGTGAGTGAAGAGTCGAAATGAGGGAATAACATCGTTTACTCTGGGAACTCTCGTGTGCACTTTAAGCTGTAAGCTAAATCAGAAACTGTGCCACATGTGTTTTGCAACGTGGTACGTGTGCCATATTACGCTGAACCAAGAGTGATATGCATTGAATTTCAGCAAGACAAGATATTTGGAACAAGAAACACGCTCAGTCAATGAATTCCGACTTCCCAATGCCTGCCTGTTCGATATGTGGCACCCGATTATCATCATACAACAATTTATAAATGGTAAATAATTAATTAGAGACTCCGTTGCATTTTAAGCGTTTATAGTAAAGAAAACGAACT
Organism: Schistocerca americana; assembly: GCF_021461395.2. Lineage (NCBI taxonomy): Eukaryota > Metazoa > Arthropoda > Insecta > Orthoptera > Acrididae > Schistocerca > Schistocerca americana. Next base: position 293,634,040 of record NC_060125.1, read on the forward strand.
TTACCCTTACGCATGTGATGCTTTATATAATTTGTATAAATTATTTTCTACATGACACATAAGATTCTGAGAGTTTTGATAGTTTTGAGCATCCTGTAAAATGCTTTGAAACACTGCAAGTTACATCCTCTATGGAACTTTATGGATAATGCTTTTGAATAAAGGACAAAAATTGTTCAGACAATTGGAATACATTTGAGCACTGTGTAAAGCACTTCGAAAGACAGTAGGTCACGCCTTTAAGCAATTTTTTGGTTGCATACTTTTGAAGAAGCCACAGGGAACACAGAGCATACGACTGGATTCTTAAACGCTGTGATTAGAAGCAAAATTATTTCCTGCCAGAGCCACATTTAACTTTTAAATTTGTCGCTATCTCGTATTTTCAGGTTTTAACCATCCCACCATCCTACATCAGGGATTTTTTAAATTTACACCGCTGCCGTACTGATGAGTCACGTGACGGCAGCGCCGACTAGCTGCGGAAAATTAATCTGTGCTGCGGAATGTTGACATCCATACTGCTAGCTTATACAGTGAGGTGTCATAAGTCAGGGGGTAGCGATATGCACACATACAGGTGGTTGTAATATCGCATCGCGTACACGAAGTATAAAATGACAGGTATTGGTACTGATGTTACGCATGTGAAAAGGTGTCCGCGATTATGAGAGCATGATGGGAATTAATAGACTTTGAATGCGGAACAGTAGCTGGAGCTACACGCATGGGCCTTTCCATTTCGGAAATCGTTAGGGAATTCAATGTTCCATATCATTCTCGTATTCAGTAACATTCTCGGCAGACTCTCGACACTGTGGGTGCACAGCGTCGAAAGTCTGCCCAGAATGTCAAATTTCAGGCAGTACCTCTCAGCATGGAGAACGCAGTGGCCGACGGCCTTCGACCTTCACCTAAGGACCTAGAGTAGTGTCGTTTGCGTAGAGGTGGCAGTGCTTATACAGGGTGTTACAAAAAGGTACGGCCAAACTTTCAGGAAACATTCCTCACACACAAAGAAGGAAAATTGCTATGTGGACATGTGTCCGGAATCGCTTACTTTCCATGTTACTGCTCATTTTATTACTTCTCTTCAAATCACATTAATCATGGAATGGAAACACACAGCAACAGAACGTACCAGCGTGCCTTCAAACACTTTCTTACAGGAAATGCTCAAAATGTCCTCCGTTAGCGAGCAACCACCCTCCGTCGCATGGAATCCCTAATGCGCTGATGCAGCCCTGGAGAATGGCTTGTTGTATCACAGCCGTCCACAATACGAGCACGAAGAGTCTCTATATTTGGTACCGGGGTTGCGTAGACAAGGGCTTTCAAATGGCCCCATAAATGAAAGTCAAGAGGGTTGAGGTCAGGAGAGCGTGGAGGCCGTGGAATTGGTCCGCCTCTACCAATCCATCGGTCACCGAATCTGTTGTTGAGAAGCGTACGAACACTTCGACTGAAATGTACAGGAGCTCCATTGTGCATGAACAACATGTCGTGTCGTACTTGTAAAGGCACATGTTCTAGCAGCATCCCGTATGAAATCATGATAACGTGCTCCATTGAGCGTAGGTGGAAGAACATGGGGCCCAATCAAGATATCACCAACAATACCTGCCCAAACGTTCACAGAAAATCTGTGTTGATGACGTGATTGCACAATTGCGTGCCGATTCTCGTCAGCCCACACATGTTGACTGTGAAAATTTACAATTTGATCGCGTTGGAATGAAGCCTCATCCGAGAAGAGCACATTTGCACTGAAATGAGGATTGTTGGATGAACCATTCGCAGAAGTGTACCCGTGGTGGCCTATCAGCTGCTGATAGTGCCTGCACGCGCTGTATATGGTACGGAAACAATTGGTTCTCCCGTAGCACTCTCCATACAGTGACGTGGTCAACGTTACCTTGTACAGCAGCAACTTCTCTGACGCTGACATTAGGGTTATCGACAACTGCACGAAGAATTGCCTCGTCCATTGCAGGTGTCCTCGTCATTCTATGTCTTACACAGTCGCGATTCATAGGCTGGAACGTTGCGTGCTCCCTAAGACGCCGATCAATTGCTTCGAACGTCTTCCTGTCGGGACACTTTCGTTCTGGAAATCTGGCTCGATACAAACGTACCGCGCCACGGCTATTGCCCCGTGCTAATCCATACATCAAATGGGCATCGGCCAACTCCGCATTTGTAAACATTCCACTGACTGCAAAACCACGTTCGTGATGAACACTAACCTGTTGATTCTACGTACTGATGTGCTTGATGTTAGTGCTGTAGAGCAGTGAGTCGCATGTCAACACAAGCACTGAAGTCAACATTACCTTCCTTCAATTGGGCCAACTGGCGGTGAATCGAGGAAGTACAGTACATACTGACGAAACTAAAATGAGCTCTAACATGGAAATTAAGCGTTTCCGGACACATGTCCACATAACATCTTTTCTTTAGTGTGTGAGGAATGTTTCCTGAAAGTTTGGCCGTACCTTTTTCTAACACCCTGTATACAACCAACACTGTGTGAAACATACACAGAAGTTAGGACAGTGCGTTGAAATGTGGCGTTAGTAGGCTATGACAGCAGACGACCGAAGCGAGTGCGTTTGCTACCAGCACGACATGGCCGGCAGCCGCCTCTCTTTCTATCGCGACCATATCAGTTGGACTCTCGATGAGCGGCAAACCGTGGCCTGGTCAGATGAGACCTGATTTCAGTTGGCAAGAGCTGATGGTAGGGTTCGAGTGTGGTGGAACCCCGCGAAGCCATAGACCTTAGTTGTCAACGAGGCAATGTGCAAGCTTGTACGTAGCTCCATAATAGTGTGGGCTGTGTTTGCACAGAAAGGACTGGGTCCTCTGGTCCAACTGTGCCAACTGGAAATAGCTTTGTGCGACTACTTCGAGACCAGCTGCAGCTATTCATGGACTTTATGTTCCCAAACAACTGTGGAATTTTTGTGGATGACAATGCGCCATCTCACCAGGCCACAATTGCTCGCGATTGGTTTGAAGGATGTTCTGGACAATTCATCTACATCTACATCACCTACGTGATAACTCTGCTATTCACAATAAAGTGCTTGGAAGAGGGTTTAATGAACCACCTTAAAGCTATCTCTCTACCGTTGCACTCTCGAACAGAATGTGGGAAAACCGAGCACTTAAATTTTCCTGTGCGAGCCATGATTTCTCTTATTTTATCGCGGAGATCATTTCTCCCTAAGTAATTGGGTGCCAACAGAATGTTTTCGAAATCGGAGGAGAAAACTGGTGACTTAAATTTCATGAGAAGATCCCGTCGCAACGAGAAACGTCTTTGTTTTAATGACTGCTACTTCAATTCACGTATCATGTCTGTGACACTACCTCCCCTATTTCACAATAATACACAACGAGCTGCCCCTCTTTGTACTTTTTCGATGTTATCCATCAGTCCCACCTGATGCGGATCCCACACCGCACAGAAATACTCCAGAATAGGGCGGACAAGCGTGGTGTAAGGAGTCTCTTTAGTAGGCCTGTTGCACCTTATAAGTGTTCTGCCAATGAATCGCAGTCTTTGGTTTGCTCGACACACAATGTTATCTATGTGACCGTTCCAATTTAGATTATTTGTAATTGAAATCCCTAAGTATTTGGCTGAATTTACAGCCTTCCGATTTGTGTGACTTATCGCGTAATCGAAATTTAGCGGATTTCTTTCAGCACTCATGTGAATAATTTCACACTTTTATTTATTCAGGGTCAATTGATAGTTCTCGCACCATACAGATATCTCATCTAAATCATTTCGTAATTCGTTTTGATCAACTGATGACTTCACAAGACGGTGAATGACAGCATCATCTGCAAACAGTCTAAGGCGGCTACTCAAATTGTCTCCTATGTCGTTAGGGCCTATAACACTTCCTTGGGGTACGCCGGATATTACTTCTGTTTTACTCGATGACTTTCCGTCTGTTACTACGAACGGTGACTTTTCTGGCAGGAAATCACGAATCCAGTCGCACAACTTAGGCGATACTCCCTAGGCATGCAGTTTGATTAGAAGACGCTTGTGAGGAACGGTGTCGAAAGCCTTCTGGAAATCTAAAAATATGGATTGAATTTGACATCCCCTTTCAATAGCACTTATTACTTCATGAGTACAAAGAGCTCGTTGTGTTTCACAAGAACGAATCAGTGCTGACTATGTTTCAATAAATGGTTTTCTTCGAGGTACTTCATAATATTCGAATGCAGTATATGTTCCAAAACACTACTGCAGATCGACGTTAGTGATATAGGCCTGTAATTCAGCGGATTACTCCTAGTTCCCTTTGTGAGTATTGGTGTGATTTGAGCAGTTTTCCAGTCATTAGGTACGGATCTCTCTGTGAGCGAGTGGTTGTATCGTTGTTGTGGTCTTCAGTCCTGAGACTGGTTTGATGCAGCTCTCCATGCCACTCTATCCTGTGCTAGCTTCTTCATCTCCCAGTACCTGCTGCAGCCTACATCCTTCTGAATCTGCTTAATGTATTCGTCTCCCTCTACGATTTTTACCCTCCACGCTGCCCTCCAGTACCAAATTGGTGATCCCTTGATGGCTCAGAACATGTCCTACCAACCTATCCCTTCTTCTAGTCAAGTTGTTCCACAAACTCCTCTTCTCCCCAATTCTATTCAATACCTCCTCATTATTTATATGATCTACCCATCAAATCTTCATCACTCTTCTGTAGCACCACATTTCGAAAGCTTCTATTCTCTTCTTGTTTAAACTATGTATCGTCCATGTTTCACTTCCATACATGGCTACACTCCATACAAATACTTTCAGAAACGACTTCCTGACACTTAAATCAATACTCGATGTTAACAAATTTCTCTTCTTCAGAAACGCTTTCCTTGCTATTGCCAGTCTACATTTTATATCCTCTCTACTTCGACCATCATCAGCTATTTTGCGCCCCAAATAGCAAAACTCCTTTACTACTTTAAGTGGTTGTATATAATTGCTAAATATGGAGCTATTTTATCAGCATACTCTGAGAGGAACCTGACTGGTATAAAATCTGGACCGGAGGCCTTGCCTTTATTACGCGATTTAAGCAGCTTTGTTACACAGAGGATATCTACTTCTATGTTTGTCATCTTAGCAGTTGTCCTTGATTGGAATTCAGGAGTATTTACTTCATCTTGTTTGGTGAAAAGTTTCGGGAAACCGTGTTTGATAACTCTCCTTTAGTGGCACTGCCATGAGGGACTTCACCGTTGTTATCGCGCAGTGAAGGTATTGATTGCGTCTTGCCACTCGACTGAATGATTTGGCCACCCAGATCGTCGGATATAAATCGCATCAGTCAGTTGTGTAACGTAATTCAGAGGTCAGTTCCTACACAATACTCTGTCTCAGTAATGGACGACTATAGAAGCACCATGGCTCAGTATTTCTGCAGGGGACGTCCGATGACTTTTTGTGTCGAGGCGACGTCCAGTTGCTGCCCTAAGCCTGGTTAAAGGAGCTTTTGTCTTCTCAATTTACTATAGGTGCTTATAAAGTTTGACTTTTAATAAAACAATTGTTATTATTTCTATGCGTTTCTGTGACAGTTGTACATAGGGATGTGATAAAGCTGGCAGACTGTCGGAAGGAGAGGGAAATGCCTCGTGAGTCGGGCGCCGGAGAAACGCGGTCCGCGGTCGTGGCTGAGTAGCAGAAGCGGCCGCGACAGGCTGGTCGGCGCTTCACGGCGGCGCGGTTGCCTGAGCAGCGGTCGTATCCCCCCACAGACAGTGATGGATGCGGCCGGCGGAGGGTGCTTACGGCGCTCGTGAAAGATGCGACGCAGCGGCTCCCCATTCTCCGCCTGTTTCGTCATCCACTTGATGCAATTCACGTTTTGCATTCGGTAAATTCTGGTGGCATTTGGGAGGAGCTCTGAAGCATTACCACAGAGGCCATAAATTGCTACCATAATGATACTGTAATAAATGAAAGCCTGGACTAACAGTTTTCTCCCTGAAGGAATGAAATATTAATGTGTTTTCCCTAATACCCGTTCCTCCCAACTGAGCTACCCTTGGACGATTCGCCGCCTCAGCTCTGCTATAGTCGGCGACAGCGTTAATGGCCTCTGACTGTGCTGCCCACAACGAATGTTGCACTGCCAACTCCTCTGAAAGCACACAGACAGCAGCTGCGTTACGGACAGCTGCAATAGCGCAAGTTTCATCTGGTCTGGTAAACTGTGCGCTACAAATCGTCTCCTAATAAAGTTGTGAAATAGTGTGTAACGAAGCAGGGTTGACCACTGCTACCCTCTTTTGGTTTTACACTCCTTCAGTAACTTAGTTAAGCAATGAACTTTTATCTATTTATTTATTTATTTTTTTCATTTTCACTACTCACATTCCGACTACAGATTCTGTGGCCTTCAGCCTCATAGTACAGAATTCAGAAATACTTTAATTAAAATTCCCGTAGTAAAATCTATTATTTCAGTACATTCTAATGTCTATTCTGAAAGTAATGAGCTAATTATTTTTATTGGAAATGCATCATATTAAAAGTTATGAACAATGACGTATATTGTGCAATACATATTAAGTAAAATTCGAGTGAACTAGTAGATCGAATTCAGCTATAAGACTGCAGCAAAAGAAAGCCTAAATTTTACTGATTCCAGCAAAGTGTTTAAATTAACCTAAAGTCTATTTGTTAAATAGATATTAAGACTTGAAATCTGTAGCCTGTACGACTTTCAGTGCCAATTGTGACCAAACTACTAAATAATTTCGAGATCTGTTTCGATACTTTTGTTACATTTATTTTTATACGTAAAATGACTCCAGTCTCAACTTTGTGAGTGCATTAATTGAGAATTAAGTAAATTTGAAAAAGTAAAAATTATTGTTCAAGAGGGCTGCCATGGTTGTAAGTCGGGAATTTCCCCTGCGGATGCATAAGTCAGTTCCGCGTATTTAAATTGTTACAGCTCACTCATGTTATTTAAGTAATAAAACCCAATAATTGACTTCAAAACCAGTTAGAAAGGATCATTTTAACCCTGGGAAATTATAAACTATAATATATTAACAGAAATAGTCAAATACTCAAGCGCTCGTCTATATAAGGTCCGAGCTGGTGCAGTTCTAAGTTAGTTCTCGGTCAGGTTCTCTTGGAGCAAAATTGCGGCAAGTTGGTTAATTTTTCGGTAATTGTAATTGTGAACATTGTTAAAGACTGGAAGTTTTTGACCTACCTAATGTGACGATTAAGTGTAAGAGGCCTGGTCCATGAATATTGTGTGTGTGATTGATAACAAATAAATCGCACTGTGGTTGACATAAATGTTCAACAATGAATACGGTCTTGACTTTTAATTTTGGAAAACTTAATCTAGGATCCTGATTTAGGTGAGACGGACGCAGGTACCGGGAAGACAATATTGAATAAACAAAGCAACGTAGGTCGAGTACACCGCGCACTATATACTGGTTGAGGAAATGTTTCAATACCGGTACATCCGGTTGTGCCGTGAACTTTATGTGGCACTAATACAGGACATGTCCCGGCACGTTACATGTGGTGCCCCGGGTGAGGATACAGCCCAGCACGTTACAAGTGTACCTAACAACTTTACGGAATGTCATATGTATTCAATCTTTTTTAGTCACAATGACATGACGAAAACCCATTGACACAGATTTGCGCACTGCAGAATGGAGTCTACAATAAATTTCACCTTAAAGAACGGCTTACACTTTCTGTTGCCTCTTACTTTTAACAAAACGACGACAGAATCAAATCTGAAGTATCCTCAGCAGGGTGAGCAGCATTTCAAACTACATTATATTGCAGTCTTAATACCGAGATGAGTATAGTAAAATTTTCATTATTGTACAAGTTAGGCTCTGAATTACTATCTACGGAACAGATAACTTGGCAAGAAAGCAAATGTTCCGTGAAAATCACAAAATAATTTTACATTTCATTGCGGTCTAAGGCGCTACAGTTATGGACTGTGCGGCTGGTCCCGACGGAGGTTCGAGTCCTCCCTCGGACATGGGTGTGTGTTTTTGTCCTTAGGATAATTTAGGTTAAGTAGTGTGTAAGCTTAGGGACTGATGACCTTAGCAGTTAAGTCCCATAAGATTTCACATACATTCACATTAATATTTCATTCACATATTCCTCAGATGTTTCACTGTCACGGCCTTTTGTATCTAACAACTTCTTTCCGGTAATCTTCTTCTTGGAGTTTGCATTGTCCATAACAACGACAGAGCCTGGATGTAAGCAAGACAACAGATGACAATTATTCAACTACATGAAGAAAACGTAAATTAGGTACAAACTACGGCGTACACACACACAAACCTCACTAAAAAAATTCGGATTGAGGTTATGACAATTTCGATATACCTGGCATCATTGGCAATGATGTGGCGCAGACAAATAGTGAAATTCTGCATGACCCGCTGAAGTTTCGGAACATCGGTGCTGTCTATGACCTCCTGAGTGGCTGTTTTCATCTCGGCAATGGGTTTGGGGTTATTTCTGTACACCTTGTCTTTAATATAGCCCTACAAAAAATAGTCGCGTGTGTTCATATCCTTAGAATATGGGTGTCAATCGAAGCCCATGCCAGTGGCCTCTGGGTACCCCAGGGCCAGAATGGGGTCCCCAGAGTGCTCCTCAGGAAATCAGAAACTCTCTTTCTTAGATGGGGCCGAGCTCCGTCTTGTATGAATCACATCTTGTCCAAATCTGGATCTCTTTGGATAATGAGGATGAAATCAATTTCCAAAACCATCACGCACCTTTCGGTAGTCACCGTGCCATCAAGGAATATCGCACCGATTACTCCGTGACTGGACATTGCACACTAAACAGTCACGCGATGAGGGTGAAGAGACTTCTCAATCGAGAAATGCGAATTTCAGTCCCCCAAATGCGTCAATTTTGCTTATTGACGAACCCGTGGGCTTCGTCGCTAAACCAAACAACAATAAGCATACTACTTCCCATCATGGACCACGGCCAAACGTGCAGTTTGAAGGTCCTAACACAAATCGTTCAGACGTTATGACGATTTTATTTCGTATATTTCAATTACTGTCACCCTGTATTATAAGATACCATCCCTTTCCCAATGGAACATTAAAGCCGCGTTGTCCCTCTTTTTGCCACATAAAATTTGTTCAAATGGCTCTGAGCACTATGGGACTTAACATCTATGGTCATCAGTCCCCTAGAACTTAGAACTACTTAAACCAAACTAACCTAAGGACAGCACACAACACCCAGCCATCACGAGGCAGAGAAAATCCCTGACCCCGCCGGGAATCGAACCCGGGAACCCGGGCATAAAATTTGTAGTATGGTTTCGATTTACCAAAGTCCCGTCCAAGTAATACATAGTTGACGTTCCTTTTCGTCTGACGTCACACACTGTTCTTAGAAACTTCATCCTATCAGCAGCGTTATCACTATGATGCATTAAATATTTCCATCTTTCCTTAGATTTTAGGTATTTAATTCCGATGTTCTTGAATATTCTTCCTTCAAACCCAGTACCTTTAGGCAGAACAGTAAGCAATTTCTGTACCGTGCGGAACTCACCTCTTTCGTAAAATTCGAAAATCTTTCGAGGTAAAACATCTTGATCGAAGTACTCCATCTCTGTTACCCGCTTTAGCACGCTATGTTTCTTCCTTGGAGACCGAAATTCCACATTTCCATTTGCCTGCTGCTACACCTTGGCCTCCTGCTCAATTCGTGTGACAGTTCGTACACCACTATCGCTCGTGCGGTTCTAGGCGCTTCAGTCTGGAGCCGAGCGACCGCTACGCTCGCAGGTTCGAATCCTGCCTCGGGCATGGAAGTGTTTGATGTCCTTAGGTTAGTTAGGTTTAATTAGTTCTGAGTTCTAGGCGACTGATGACCTCAGAAGTTTAGTCGCATAGTGCTCGGAGCCATTTTTGAACCAATATCGCTACAGGCCGTGAAGCGCGCTCCTGCATCTTGGTAACATTGCAGACCGGCTGAATCTGCCTCATATTTGAAAACCTAGTACTCCTTGAAAGTAAGTTCCCTTACCTGTTTGTGAAACACTTGGCGCCTTCTAGGTATTCCAGCCATTGTGAGTAAACTCATAGAACACACAGAATACCTCAGAAGTCAGTCTGTCGTACCTTCGCGTACGTAAAAAACGGTAGAACGTTCAAACATGACGGAAGTTCACGCAGTATGTAACGTTGAAACCGAGTGAGCGCTGCTTGGTTAGCTGTGCTGCTGACTACTGCGCATCCCCTGTCTAGAAGCCATCAATGCTACTGCGGATTGTAGTACAGTAGAGCGTCAATTATTCGAAGTAATTGGGGGACATGGGTGGTCAGAAAACTGGTTTGTTCGGATAATCGAACTGTACATGTTTATTTGCCAAAAAGAGAAACAGGCATCTCTTTTAGTATTACAAAGTAACGTACAAAGGCAACTTCAGTAGGAATATTTAGTATGTGGCACAGTTTATTAAACAAAGATATATACATACCACTTGTAAACAGCATCATCTAGATCTGTGTTAGTGGCGAGTTTCATAGCTTTATGGCTTGTTGATCCACCAATAGAATCAAGCATAGCTATAAAATTTGCTATGCTCGTCTTTTGTTTTTTTTTTTTTTTAATATCCGTAATTGTTGACTTCCCCACCTTGTACTCATTGGATAAAGTGGTTGCAGATTCACCTCCTTCTAACCTTTTAATAATCTCGTACTTGTCCCTCATTGAAAGGACAACACGTTTACGTCTAAGCATTTTGTATCGTAAAGTTCACTTCTTCACGCAGCAGCACACAAGTGGTCGTAACAGAAAACAGAAGGTGACTGCACCGTGAGAAGCTCTTCTTGGGGCCGCGCAATCCTTCAAACTGCGCGGAGCGGCACGCCTCAACTCTAAGCTGGCGCAGCTGTTGCTGTGAACAGCTTTGACACTGCCGCTACTTCTACTGCCAGTGCCAAGCCGACAGAAGTGAGCTGACTGTTGAAGCGCAGCGACTGGTGTCTTGGCCGGTCAGCAGCGCATTGTGAAGGCCCCATTAGAATCAATGTTCTGCCAGCTGTGGCCCAGTACGGCTACTACTGTGGGAAACTTGGTTTGGGAGTGAGGGGGATGACGGACGGTAGGGTGGGAGAGTAACAGGTGCGAGCGAGTACACAGTTCGGTTATGCGGTCGTTCGGTTGACCGACGTTCGGATAATCGACGCTCTGCTCTACTTCACTCTTTCATTCCAAATTACACGCACGCTTTCCTCCGTGTCTTGCTGGACAAGTACACCCATCTTTAGCTGTGCAACAAACTGTGCGTAGTTTTGTAACTTCCTGGTTGGTTAACATATCGCTTGGAACCGTATCCAGAAAGAATTACTAGTAGATAAGCTGAGCGTCTAGGGTTGGAGGCTGTGCGAGTGGAAAGGGGGGTACGGTGGGAGGGTACACTTTGTTAGGGCCTCTGCCCCAAAATCCTAACCACACTCAAATATAACCACCCGTCACCCGAATTTTTTATGTGCCCACGACGGCTACGGTAGTAACAATAAAATACACAAATACGTTTATTATAGTAGTACTTTTAACGAAACTCATGAGGCACGGCTGCATTAGAACAATTTCTTTATAAAATGCTTTTTTATTTCAGTCTCTGATCAAGATATGAATTCTTTAGACGATGATCAGTGATGTATATATTTATATATTTTAGATCTGAGGATGGTCAATACAGACTGAAACCGGTCATCGTCTAAAGAATTCACATTGTGACCACAGACTGAAACAAAAAGCATTTTACAGTATTGGATCACTGTTTGTATAAGCGATTATGTCGCAGTTGGTGAATTTATATACAGGGTGTTACAAAAAGGTACGGCCAAACTTTCGGGAAACATTCCTCACTCACAAATAAATAAAAGATGTTGTGTGGACATGTGTCCGGAAATGCTTAACTTCCATGTTAGAGCTCATTTTAGTTTGTTCTTCCACCTATGCTCAATGGAGCACGTTATCATGATTTCATACTCGATACTATACCTGTGCTGCTAGAACATGTGCCTTTATAAGTACGACACAACATGTGGTTCATGCACGATGGAGCTCCTGCACATTTCAGTCGAAGTGTTCGTACGCTTCTCAACAACAGGTTCGGTGACCGATGGATTGGTAGAGGCGGACCAATTCTATGGCCTCCACGCTCTCCTGACCTCAACCCTCCCGACTTTCATTTATGGGGGCATTTGAAAGCTCTTGTCTACGCAACCCCTTTACCAAATGTAGAGACTCTTCGTGCTCGTATTGTGGACGGCTGTGATACAATACGCCACTTTGCAGGGCTGCATCGGCGCATCAGGGATTCCATGCGACAGAGGGTGGATGCATGATCCTCGTTAACGGAGGACATTTTGAACATTTCCTGTAACAAAGTGTTTGAAGTCACGCTGATACGTTCTGTTGCTGTGTGTTTCCATTCCATGATTAATGTGATTTGAAGAGAAGTAATAAAATGAGCTCTAACATGGAAAGTAAGCGTTTCCGGACACATGTCCACATAACATATTTTCCTTCTTTGTGTGTGAGGAATGTTTCCTGAAAGTTTGGCCGTACCTTTTTGTAACACCCTGTATACGCTAGTAAATAAACATTTCCGTTGCAGCTACATTTCGTGAGTTTCCTGAAGCATGTATCCGCTGCTGACATTTGTATGAAGGAAACATTTATAATAATAATACTTATTTTTTTGATAGTGAAAGAACTAAAAGAGGACGCCTGCAAACACCATTTGGAAAAACAAATTTCATGTCTAGAAACCACCAGTGGAACCAAAATTCTAAAAACTAGTTACAGAAAAAGAGAGTTTTTAGGTTCAAATATTCAGGCAGGAGACCGGGTCCCGCAAATGATTAGTTACCAAATTCGTTGTCACAAAATGGAAAGAACCTTCTGAGACACAAGAGATAACAAAACTTCATCACAAAAGTCACATAACCGAAACAATACGACCCAGCCATCAAACCAGAGTGCCTTATGAGGCTCAAACATTTATTTAAACTAGGAGGAAGGACACTGAAGGAACCCAGAGGAGAGAACGAAAAACAATCCACAAAAATTTTGGGTCTAATCATACTTATGAGGAAACATACACACTAAGAGGAAACTGAGAAGTACACGAACATTTTTTCGCATATGAGGATAGGAAGACTAATATTTTGGTGGCATATTAGACAGGAGCCAACCACACTAACTATATGTGTTGTGGAATTCTAAGAGAGTCCCTCTAAAGTTAAAATTGCAGCAATAAAACGGAGAGATGCAGCTAATATTGACATGAAGAAGCAGGGATAATACAACTTTATATATCATTATAGACCCGAGAGAACGGGACCGCTTCGTCGGACGAGTGGAAAAGCGTCCATTCTGAGAAACTGGGAGTAATACGCCACAGTTGAACGTTATAACAAAAGCATCGTCTGTTTTACATTGTGTAGTTGAGAAAGTCCCAGTCGTGACTAATATTAATAATGATGATGATAATTTCTTTACATCAGTGCTTAGAACATCGGCTTAGCATAACTGCCACGAAATTGCCATACAGAGAGATACATCATTGAATAACATTCATTCCAAAAAATGGGAAGTTTATTTGCCTCATAATATTGTCCACTTTGGATGTGTGGAAACAATTGTTACGTTATTCCATCAATAATTATCAGCATTCATCAGCATTTCTGCGCTGCATACAGGTTATCAATGCGTTTTTGGATACAATGCTCTCAATCTTTACGTCCTAAAAATTAACTTAGGAGGGCAAAACACTAAAAAGTATACAAACACAATCGCGCCGCTTATAAACTGAAAAGAACAAAAACGCTCTGAACTGTGGGTCCTCGTTTTATCCTAAAATTACCACTTCCGTCAGTACCCGTCCCGTTCCACACCGCACCCTGCACCAAGCCGCGTCTTGCTGAAAAGCCGCGGGTCTCACGAGTGTCAAGTTGGCGCTTTTGCAGAGGTCCGGGGCTATTTTGTAGTGATATGTCCTTGAAGTTGGTTTAAGAACTATAACTACCTACAAATACAACTCTGATAACGTCATAACTCACACGATTTAAAATGTGTACTCAACATAATCAGTATTTTACATAAAGCTACGGTTCCGTGTGAGGTGTAGTAAGAAAATAAAGGTAATTATTTAATTTCGTGGGCTTTACATACCCGACTTTGAAAAATATTTTTAATCTTATTGGTAAACAAGTTCCTGATATGTTTGTATTTTCAGTGCTTCGAATATTTACTTTATTGCCACAATCTAAAACATTATACATTTTACTTTCAAAAAATAATGCTCAAAGAATTCGCATTAAATTTTAGTTGAAAAATGGAATAAAGTGTGGAACCTGATTCGAAAAGTTGACTGTGGCTTTTGACGAATCTACTATGAGTAAGACAATTGTTTCCGACTGGTATAAATGTTCCAAAGAGAGTCAAGAAGACACTGAAGTCAACGAGCGTCCTGGACCCCTAGCAGCTGCTGACGACAATGTGGATGAGGTAAACAAAATGTTTCTGGGAAATCGCTGAATCACCACCAGGGAGGGCGCTCAGATGTTTTGTGCTTGAAACGCGTAGCAGCAAAGTATGTTCCGAAATTGTTGAATATCGACCATACAGGACGTTGCTTAGACATCACTCAGGAATTGCTGAATGAAGCCCAGAAATTCTAAAGGAGGTTCTGATACGTGACGAAACATGTCGTAACCAAGGTTCAATCGCCCCAATAAAAACACCATGAGGAGCCAAGATCGAAGGAAAAATTCGACAATTTCTAACACATGTGCAGATTCTTCTTATTATTTTCTTCAGCGACAATGGGATAGTACATCATGTTCCTGCGTTATGGTTGTGCCGTCAATAAGGAATAATAACTGGAAAATATACGCCATTTGTGTGAAATAAACGACCAGAATGATGCCAAAACCACTCGTGGAAATGGCATCACGATAATGCTCCCGCTCACACCTCAGTGTTGGTTCGTGATTTTTTGATAAAAAACAAAACCATTATGTTGACTCAGACGACATATTCGTCAGACATGGTTCCCAGCGACTTCTTTCCGTTCTCGACGCCGAGCAGAACCATAAAAGCACATCGTGTTAGAATTATTGACGATATAAAGAGAGAATCGCTGAAGGAGGTGAACACCATAACGAAAAGTCAGTTCCAGAAGTGCTTTAAGATTGGAAAATCTCTGGCAAAGGTATGTTACATCTGGGGGGGGCGGGGGATTACTTTAAAGGGGAAAAAGCTGATGTTGATAAATAAATCAACATTCTTCAAGAAAAACAAAAAATCCTGTTACTTTTGATCATATCAACATGGTACACAATACGGGTCAGAAAACTGATGCAGAAACAACGAAAAAGCATGTCTAATTCAAACGAACGCAAACTCTCGAAGATTGGCGATCCTTTACAGAGGCTCGAAATTTAGCGCGGACTTCAATGCAAGATGCTTATAATAATTTCTACTCGAAACCTGGTAGAAAATCCAAAGAGATTTTGGTCCTATGTAAAGTATGCTATCGGCAAGACACAATGAGCGCCTTCTCTGCGAGACAGCAATTGGAAAAACAATCGATGACAGTGCTCCCAAAGCAGAATTACTTAACACAGGTATCCGAAATTCCTTCACCAAGGGAGACGAAGGAAATATTCCAGAATTTGAAACAAAATCAGTAGCCAACATGAGTAACTTAGAAGTAGACATCCTCAGAGTAGTGAAGCAACTTAAATCAGGCTTCCGGTCCAGACTGTATACCAGTTAGGTTCCTTTCAGTGTATCCTGACGCAATAGCTCCATCACACCAATTTTCAAGAACGTTAATAGGAGTATTCCATTAAATTACAGGTCCACACAATTAACGTCGATATGCAGCAGGAGTTTGGAGTATAACTTGTGTTCGAATATTGTGAATGACCTCAGAGGGAATGGTCTATTGACACGTAGTCCACACGGATTTAGAAAACATGATTGTTGTGAAACACAACTAGCTCTTTACACACACGAGGTGTTGAGTGCTAGTGGCAGTACTAGTGACAAGAGATTTCAAGTTGATTCCGTATTTCTAGAATTACAGAAGGCTTTTTAAACTGCACCACACAAGCGACATGTAGCGGGATTGCGTGCTTAAGGAATATCGTCTCAGTTATGTTACTAGATTCGTGATTTCCTGTCAGAGAGGTCACAGTTAGCAGTAACTGACGGAAAGTCATCGAGTAAAACAAAAGTGATTTCTGGCGTTCCCCAAGTTAGCATTACAGCACCCTTGCTGTTTCTTATCTATATAAATGATTCAGGCCACGAACCTACTATGCCGTCATAGTAGGAGGAGAGGTGATATTCCTACGTGGCGCGTCCCAGGTGGCGGATAGGGAAGTCCTCACCGGTTTACTGGCGGACTTGAGTGAAATAAAATAGCTCTCGCGGACCAAACACACCCTCTGCGGTTAACAACCGGAGTTGTAAATCGGCGCTTGCTCCAACTAAGGTTGACAACCTTCGACAGTCAAAAATGGAAAGGTCTTTTAGGAAAAAAATTCCACCGTCTTGCTCAAAAAGGCAGGAAAAGGCTATATAGGATTCGGTGGGTAGTCAACTAGAAGACAGCAACGAATCGGAGCTTTTGCAACCATCCAAATGCACACTAAAACACAAAAAGAAGATTAAACATGAGCAAATAAATTATATAGCAACACACAACATAAACTCACTACTTCAGACCGGAAAACTCAAGGAGCTCACAGATGAACTAAATAAACAAAAAATTTTACTAACAGGGATCCAAGAAATGAGAAACACCACAGAGGACCCATTCGAATCACAAGGATACAGAATTTATAATGGGAAACCAGGACCGAGGGCAATGAAACAATGTCCCTAGTTTGGAACAGGGATTTTAGTAAACGTAATAATAATAGATTCAGTAACGGATATCCAAGCAGTATCACCAAGAATTGCGACTCTAAGCTTTAAAACAATGAATAAAACCTATACAATAATAAATGCTCATGCCCCAACAAATGAAAAAAATTGTCTAACAAAAACAAAGGAAGAGGTAGATAAATTTTGGGACCTTCTAGAACAAACTGTGAACAGAGTAAATAAAAAGAATGTAAAAATCTTATTGGGAGATTTCAATGCTCAGTTGGGAAAAGAAAGTAAATATAAAGATATAATTGGAAAATGGAGTTCACATAAATTTACAAACAAAAGCGGTCAAAGACTTGTAGAACTCTGCAGAGAACACAACCTTATATCTAAATCAACATACTTTAAGAGGACGCCAAGTAAACTTAAAACATGGAAACATCCAGACTGGAGGAAGGGCGAGTGGCAGCTAGACCATGTCTGTATGGACAAAAATTTTCATAAGGAGATCCAAAATGTTAAAGTACTGAGAGGAGTAGACACAGGGTCAGACCATCATATGGTTAAAATTAAAATGAAATTCACACCGTTAAAGAAGAGGACCGGAAAAACTAATAAAATAAAAAGGAGGTTTGACCCCCATCAGCTAATTAAAAATAATAAGTACCAACAAATAACACAAACCATCAAATTAATAGATGATCTAGAACAACTAGTGCCTAATCTTAAAAAAGAAGCAGAGAATCTAGCTCCCTTGAATCCACAAAGGAAACATGCATGGTGGACATCAGAACGTGACAAATTCCATGAAGATAGACACCAAGCATGGTTAAAGTTTCAAACACATAAAACTGAAGAAAATGCCATCAAACTAAAAAATGAAAGAAAAAAATTCACTCAAAATATTAGAAGAATCAAGAGAGGATATCATAAAGATATTTTAAAGTCTATAGAAGGTAATTATCATAAAACCAACTACAGGATCTACTATAATATGAGGCCCCTACACTAATACTGAAAGATGAAAATGGAAGAATGACACGCAGTTACAAGGAAAATGCAGAAATCATGGCAAAAGTATTTTACGAACTTCTGAATTGCGAGGAACCCAAAGAACCCTTACAAATCAACATAAATACCCCAATAAAAACCAAACCTAACAAACTAGACCCTCCAACTTTCCAAGAAGTAGAAGAAATTCTTAAAGAACAAAAAAATTATAAGGCATATAGAGAAGATCAGGTTTTTGTTGAAATGTGGAAATACGCAAGTGACACAGTCAAGACCTCCTTACACATGGCTCTAACAAAAATTTGGGTAACAGAACAATTTCCCGAACATTGGACCACAGCTATCATCCACCCACTACACAAAAAGGGAGATAAGAGCAACCCAGACAAATACAGAGGCATCTCTCTCCTAGACTGCACATATAAAATTCTATCCAAGATCCTATATGAAAGAATCAAGGAGCAATTAGAACAGGAGTTAGGGGAATATCAGGGAGGTTTCAGACCATGGAGAAGCTGTGCAGAGCAGATAATTTGTTAAAAATTGATTATAGCATACTACAAGAAACGGAACAAACCTCTGGCAATAACATTTGTAGATTTTAAGAAGGTATATGACTGTCTCCATAGACCTTCAGTATTAAAAATTTTAAGAAATCTAGGACTCCATCCGAAACTAATTAAAATAATACAACTCACTCTAACCAACACCAAATCAAAAGTGAAGTTTAGAGGAGAAATTTCGGAACGATTCCTCATAAAAACAGGCTTAAGACAAGGTGACTGCCTATCACCTTTACTTTTCAACTGTGCACTGGAATACATAATGAGAGAATGGTACAAGGACAATCCAAAGAGGATAAGAATTGGAAGTGCAAAAGATGATATTAGCTTAAACTGCTTGGGATTCGCTAATGATCTTGCTCTCCTAGCCAACACCGTTCAAGAAGACATGCAACGAGTGAAATCACTACAAGAAATAGCAGAGAAAGTAGGCCTTAGAATATCATTTGAAAAAACGGAGATTATGCTAACTGATCCACCACTTGCAAACAAAATTACAATAGGAGAACAGGAAATCAAAATTGTTGATAAATTTAAATATTTGGGCGAAATAATAACATACAATCTAAATGAAAAGCCATCATAGCAAAATAGAATAAAAAAACTGAACTATGCAAATTAAATTACCAAAACTACATACAACAAAAAAAACCTATCTATAGATGCAAAATTAAAACACTATAAAACAGTTACACAACCAGAAATAACATATGCAGCTGAAACTATCTTAAAAACAACTAATACAGCAGAAATTGACAGAATACTAAAAACAGAAAGAAGAATAATTAGGACATGTATAAATAAACAGTATAAAATAAATGGACATTGGAGAATAGCATCAAATGAAACAGTATATAAGAAAATAGAACCAGTCATGAGCACAATCAGGAAGAAACGCATTTCATTCTTTGGACATCTGATGAGAAATCCAGAAAACAGAATTAGTAAAAAAATAGTACAAAAATTGAGGAATAGCAAGAGCGACATTAAATGGAACACAGAAATTAAGGAAGATATAAAAGAACTTCAAATTACAGTAGATGACCTAAAAAACAAGACAGAGAAAACCAGAATACTGCAAGAGCCGCAAACCAGACTACAAATGAAAATCAATAAAAGGAGTACAGGAAGAGATATCTCAGACGAAGAAAGAAAGAAAATATCTGAAAGAATGAAGAAATATTGGGCAGACAGAAGAGCAAAACACCTTCCATATAAGAATAGCCTCAAATAATTATATTACCTAAATATATTAAGTTATTGTCGAACCAAATTGTATCCGTGTGTAACAACTTGTTTAGAACTTTGAATTTTTGATTACAGTGGTCCAATGAAGGCCATAAAATAAATAATAATAAAAATGATTCAGGAGACAATCTGAGCAGCCGTCCTATGTTGTCTTCAGATGATGTCGTTTGTCGTCTAATAAAGTCATCAGATCAAAACTAAATGCAAAACTATTTAGAAAAGATATCTCTATAGTGCGAAAATTGAAAATTGACCCTAAATAATGAAAAGAGTGAAATCATCCACATGACTGCTAAGACAAATACGTTGAACTTGGGTTCCACGATAGATAGGTCATGTCTAGAGGCTGTAAATTCAACTAAGTAACTAGGAATTACAGCTACGAACAACTGAAATTGGAAAGAACACATAGAAAATGTTGTGGAGAAGGCAAACAAAAGACAACGTTTTATTGGCAGAACACTTAGAAAATGCAACAGATCTACTAAAGAGACTGCCTACACTACGCTTGTCTGTCCTCTTTTGGGGTAATGCTGCAGGATGTGGGATCCTACCAGATAGGATGAACGGACTACATCGAGAACGTTCAAAGAAGAGCAGCACGTTTTGTATTATCGCGAAATAGGGGAGAGAAAGTGTCACTGACGTGATATAGGATTTGAAATGGACATCATTAAAACAAAGGCCTCTTTCGTTGCGGTAGAATCTTCTATCGAAATTTCTATCACCAACTTTCTTCTATTAATGCGAGAATATTTTATTGGCGCCGACCTACATACGGAAAACTGATCGTCATAATAAAATAAGGGAAATCAGAGCTCGCACAGAAATGTATAGGTCTTTTTTTTCTGCGCGCTATTTGAGATTAGAATAACAGAGAATTATTGTGAATGTGGTTGGATGAACTCTTTTAATCACTTAAGTGTGATTTGCGGCGTATCCACGTAGATGAAGATGTAGAAATCTCGTACATATGTCTGCCGACTATGGCCATGATAGCCTGTGAATAGGAGTAATTATGTGGTCAGTCCGTGTGTTGAAAGTCGGTTGCTATTTTCCAGAATGCCAGATCATTTTCGACACAGTTCTTATCAAGCCACTTTCTTCTGCGAATGGAGGCTAAGCAATTTGAAGACTATTTTATATAGGATGGGTTTTTTATCTTGAGACAACGAAATACCTGAAAAACTATGCATCAGATTAAAATTCGAAAATGTACGTAATAAGTATTTTTAAAAATGCTATGCGACAATACCAATGTTGATCCACTGCCCAGCCCATATCCACCCGCAGTGAGTGTCTGGGGGGTGGGGGGGGGGGGCATTTTGAAAACTTAAATTGGGACATACCATTTGCTGTAGATTCGGATTCTACGGGATGAAGTATATAGCTTTCGTATGTAAGCCCTTTGTCGTGACACGATGGATGACGCATAATCGACAAATAACACAGAGATCCTAAACGGCATTGTCTCGAGGAAACTGTATGAAATCAAGAAACGAAAACTATAAGTGTTGAAAATCATGATGAAATCTTGTTTGAGTTGCGACCTCTCACCCTTCAGCCATATGGTGCTCGTCTTAGGTGTTTCCGATCACCTTCCACCCACGGCGTGTCTGTTTGCAAGAATTATTTCATAGCAAGTGCTCAAAAATGTCGCTGCCCACTTCGATCCACTTATTTATCCGCACTGGGAATGATTCGACACAAGTGAGAACTGTTTTCGATGTAATCTTCTGACATGTCTTGATGTTACCTTTAATCAAGTTACGGGGCGTTGTCGGCACGTTATTTTGAGCTCCTCTCTTCAAGTGACACAAGAAACGAAAATTAGGCGAATTAAGACATGGCGATCTTACCGGCCAAGACAGTGGACCACCTTATTCGATCTTCCGACGATTGTACATGGGACGTAACAGTTTCCGCGCTGCTACGGAGTAGTGTGCTGGACAACCATTATCTTGAAACCATATTGTCTGTCGTGAGACCAAGAGAAGGTCTGTAAGCAATGCTGGGAGATCGTCCACCAAGAATGTTTTATATTTATCAGTATTTAAAGTGCACTCGACGAAGAATAGAGTAATGACTGTCTCACAAATTAATCCAAACCAAACATTTGCAATCTGCGATCGTTTATTTTCAAATTGGTGAAATATATCAATCGTTTCCATATTTCCCTCCAACAAGAATTTCATATCTATGTTATCTAGAGCCAAACAATATATGGTCAGTGGCCACTTCAGCAATTTCTTTGCTCGAGTATTGTTCTCTGACGATCCGACCTCCAAGAACCAAGGTACGATTAATCTACACAACATGCAGTAATGGGATGTGGGAAATGTGTTCAGTGACCGTAACATGTGTCGTGAAGTTCGGATCATCAGAAAACAATACTTGTGCAGTGAAACTGGGGGTTGATACTGAAGCGACAACTGGCAAAATCCTCAGCCTGGATATCGTTCCTATGAAGTTCCTGATGGAGAGCAATATAACGCCTACGCCTTTTTTCTGACGTTTCAAAATTACAGCAAAAGTCTAACTAAATCATGATTACGACTTGTTTGCCGAATGCAATGTAGTGGTTACGATTCACTGCAACTAATCCTGCAGTTTTATTATTCGCTCCAGCAACTGTTCTTTGGCGGTTCCTTCATCGTAGTTGTACAGTTTAGTCGGTGAAGAACTATCTGATAACCCGACAAAAATGACCGCGTGGTCGCACCCTTTTTGAAGAACGTTGAGCATAAAGGGTTACAGCATTAGCGACATTACTGCCACTTCCTCCATTAATTTAAACCATTGGAATTTTCTGTTCTATTGCAACAGGAAGCATTATAACTAACACGTAGACTCGTTATGAAAGAAAATGCTTAAGAAATAGGGAATTACGTGCACACAATGGATGAAGTCGATTAATGAATGTGTATGAGAGCTATAAGGAGAAAACTACAGAAATTGTATCGTTTGCTACACAGACTATATGCATACGTTTTTATGTTTTTGAAGCAATGAATTTTTCTCCAGGTAGTACCATTTTGTATCTCAATCGTGTTATTTCTCGTTTACAGCGGCATATGTCACTTAAGTACAAACTTGTTACATTCGAAAGTTACGTGTTTTATTACGCAGAATCACATTTTACGGTAAACCTGGGGGTATAGCAGCGGGGTCAGCATTGGTATCGTGGGTGGTATTTTAAAAAAAATGCAGAACACTTATTGTTGTGTTTTTTAATCAGATGCATGGTTCTCGAGATATGTCGTGATCTCCAAATAAAACACTCCCCTGTATAAAAGTTTAAGTGCTCTTAGCAATGTGTTCTCTGGCGAGTAAGTAGTGTCATGATTCCCCCCCCTCCCCCCCCCCTTTCCACCACATTCTCTCTCCCTCCAGTTGAATCTGTGTCACTGTCAGAACCATTGCTCCGACATTGAGTCTTGAGCTAATTAAGGGAAACGTAACAAGGGAATCGGTTACTTTTGACACCTCATAAGTCAATTGAGATAAACTGTTTTACCTCTGAGGATTATTACTTGTGGAAAGACATTATGGAAATATGGTCTGGACATTAATTACTTATTAAGTTTCCCCACAGATAAGGTTTCAACTCCGTGCATACGGAATTTTAAAACTAAACGAACAAAATCTTATTAATGTCTTAAATAAAAAACACACTTCATACTCATAAGATTTATTGATGTGTTTATCTACTTTATTTGAGTACTAGCTGAGTACCCAGTATTGCCCAGGTATATATTTATTCCACGCATCTATTAGTCCATCTCCTTGTTTGCTCCTCCCTGCCCATCTCCTTTTCCACCCCGTCTCAGCCCATCGGCCCATCCCCTTCACCTGTCTCTGTCCGCTACCTTCAAGCCTCTCTCTCTGTCCATCTGCTCTTTCGTTTCTGAACATCTCTTCCTCCATCCTCTAAATTCATCTCCTGTTCTCCCCTTTCTATGTCTATTTCCTTCTCTCCTGATGTGTGTCCGTCTACCACCTCCGCTCCTCCTCTCTCCACGATGTAACACTAACTCCAATAGGAGGATCGTATTTCTTACCCCACATTATTTTATTTTCCAGATTGTAATTTATAGGTGTACCACATTTCCTTGAAATCGTTCCCGAGGCTTAGGATGAGCCTTCTACACATGGCCTTGCCCACGCACGCACAAGTAAAATACGTTTCACACATAATGAAAATATTTTAGAGGTGTTTTGACACAAATTTCATCTGTACCTCTACCGAATTCCGTCCTGCACTTTGGTTTTCACAAGCCGCGAGGAATGGCCGCGTGGTTAGAGGCGTCATGTCACGATTCGCCCGGCCCCTCCCACCGGAGGTTCGAGTCCTCCCTCGGGTATGGGTGTGTGTGTGTGTGTGTGTGTGTGTGTGTGTGTGTGTGTGTGTGTGTTATTCTTAGCTTAAGTAAGTAAGATTAAGTAGTGTGTAAGCCTAGGGGCTGATGACCTCAGCAGTTTGGTCCCAAAGGAACTTACCACAAATTTACATTTACTAGATATGTGAGTAGAATCTGCAGAATGTGTCGCGGATATAGTTATTAGTAAAGAAGTAGTAAACCAAAACATCATGCTCCACGCAGCAGTTTTACTGAAAGTTTAGCGCAAATGTGGTAAGTGATAAACCCTTCTACTGTCATCGTTTTGTGGGCGTTGTCAGCGAGTAGAAGTTTCATAAAGATTTAAAAATACGTCCAAAGTTGATTTCACGTACCCAAGTGATCTCATTCTCAACACTGAATAAAGTGTATAGGTCTCCGCAATTGTGAACGACATCACTTTTTCGTTCCCTGCCCTGCCCATTTGATAAGCAGTTGGTTCTCTACCCCACATAGATGATATCCACACAATAACTTATATGTTACCCAGTTTAACTGAAACTGGTCCAGCTGTTTAGCAGGCGATCTGGAACGTACATACATATACACTGAATTTTGACTGCCCAAATAGCGCTACTTAATATTATTATAAACTGAAACTCCAAAGAAACTGTTATAGGCATGCGTATTCAAATAAAGAGATATGTAAACAAGCAGAATACGGCGCTGGTATCAACAACGCCTGTATAGGAAAAAAAAAGTGGCTGGCGCAGTTGTCAGATCGGTTACTGCTGCTACAATGGCAAGTTATCATGATTTGAGTTTGAAAGTGGAGTTATAATCGGCGCACTAGCGATGGGACACAGCATATCCGCGGTAGCGATGAAGTGGGGTTTTTTTCCCATACGACCATTTCATGAGTGTACCGTGAAGATCAGTAATACGGTAAAATCAGCGTCCGAACCATTCAACGAAACATCATCGATATGGGCTTTCCAAGCCGAACGCCCACTCGTGTAGCTTTTATGACAGCTTGACACAAAGCTTTAAGCCTCGCCGGGGCCTGTCAACACTGACATTGGACCGTTGATTACTGGAAACATGTTGCCTTGTCGGACGAGTGTCGTTTCAAATTGTATCGAGTGGAAGGACGTGTACGGTTATGGAGATAATCTCATGAATCTATGGATCCGACGTGTCAGAAGGGGACTGTTCAAGCAGGTGGAGGCTTTGTGATGGTGTGGGGCGTGTTCAGTTGGCGTGATATGCAACCCGTGATACGTCTAGATACGACTCTGGCAGGTGACACGCACGTAAGCATCCTTCCTGGTCGCCTGCATCGATTCAAGGCCCTTCTGCATTCCTACCTACTTGGGCAGTTCTAACAGGACAATGGGACACCCCAGATGTCCAGAATTTCTACAGAATGGCTCCAGGAACTCTCTTCTGAGTTTAAACACTTCTACCGGCCACCAAACGCCCTTGACGTAAAGTATTGAACATATCTGTCATGCCTTGTAACGTGCTGTTCAGAAGAGGTCTCCACCCCGTCATACTCTTAAGGTTTTTGGCGTCAAGTTCCGCCAGTACCATTGCAGACATTAGTCGAGTCCATCCCACGTCGTGTTGCGAGACTTCTGCATGTTCACGCGGGCCCTATACGATATTAGGGAGGAGTACCAGTTTCTTCGGCTCTTCAATATATATCTGCATTCATTTTTATAATATCCATAGAAAAAACATAATAAATGTTTGCAGTCCCCATAACTTGCGCTCACATTTCGTAAGAACAACATTTTAGTACAAAACGATGAATGTAACGTGTTTCTGAAATGAAACAGAAATTAAAAATTCCCAATCAGTTTTTTTTATGATACTCCAGTTATACATAATGCACCAAAGACTTTTGAATTCCTTCGCGTTATGCATGTATCGCTCTAGCTCCCTAGGCATTTCCATTTTGCTTATATCAGTTACAAGATTGCTGTAGTATACTTTTATCTAATCTGATAATGGTGCTAGGATCGCAGTTTAGAAGATGAATGTGTGACAAACAAGCCCATTAATTAATTGTCTGTTCATGAGTACACCAAAATGATCTCTAGAGTAAGCAAAATGGTTATATTCTGATACTTCCTAACCTCGAGACTCTGAACTAAACGGACAGGGCAATTTTCTTGAATGAGGGAAGCCTTAAGGTTCTTTCAGCATTAACGCCTTTATCTTCTACAACATCACTCCGAATCAATTATTCCTGGATGCATTTGAAACTAATGGCACGTTTCATCAACATACTCCATCAATGTGTATACCTTATCACATTAACCATCAGCTAGTATTAAGAGAAATAACGATATTATAAGTTATACTGAATATGAAAGAGATTATCTTTGACCATTCCAACATTAAAAACGAAAAAGGTTTAAGTAAGTAAACAGTTATTTAAAGTTACGTGTAAGTAACAGGCTATGTAGGAAACTTAATTTCAAAGAACATCACCATTTAGTGGATGCAGGTCTTTGTTAATGTTGTTTACCTATGGAGTTTGCTTCACACACCCTGCTTTTATTATGTGACACTTATAAACATGAGTATATCTGATTCCTATTCTTCTTTTTGACGCTATTGCAGTTATCTTCCCAAGAAGACATGCTTGCCTAGCTTGAACAATGAGAGAAGCTTGTATAACAAACGCGAAAAATTGTGCTTTCCGTGATTAATGAAATTCGTGTGCCCGCGATTAATGAAATTCGTGTGACCAACAGCTAATGCCTATAGTATAATGTAGCGATAAAACGCTGCTACTCTGTGAAACCGTGCAAGTCAGTGACTTGGGAGTTTCAAAACCAAAGCAGATTCTTAAGATCAGCTCATGGCCATTGTACTCAACGCACCTGATTCTACACTTAATGAAGTATCTACCTTCAAATTTGATTCTGTCACATAAAACGGAATTGTTGAAAACAGTGACTAACGGGGTTTTAAAACTAGCCATTATTTATTATATGGGCGTATTCGAGAAAGACAACTTTATTCGTGAGGTTCTGGTCTTACACAAAGTTTTTATCTGTCTTGAACTTTGAAAACGATGAGTGAGAGATTCATTCTAGATACTACAAAGTCCTATATACACTATGTGATCAAAAGTATCCGGACGCCTGGCTGAAAAAGGCTTAAAAGATCGTGGCGCCCTCCATCGGTAACGCTGGAATTCAATATGGTGTTGGCCCCTTCTCAGCACTGATAACAGCTTCCACTCTCGACGGCATACGTTCACTCAGGTAATGGGAGGTTTCATGGGAAATGGCAGCGCATTCTTCATGAAGTGCTTCACTAAGGAGAGGTATCGATGTCGGTTGGTGTTCTCTAGGATTCAGGTCAGGGCTATGTGCAGGACAGTCCATTACAGGGATGTTATTGTCGTGTGACCACTCTGCCACAGGCCGTGCATTATGAACGGTTGCTCATCGTGTTAGAAGATGCAGTCTCCATCCCCAAATTTCTCTTCAACAGTGGGAAGCAAGACTGTGCTTAAAGCGTCAGTTTAGGCCTACGATGTGACAGTGTCACGCAAAACAACACGGAGAGCAAAACTCCTCCATGAAATACACGACCACACAATTACACTACCGCCTTTGAATTTTACGGTTCACACTACACACGCTGGCGGGTCACGGTCACCGGGCGTTCGCCATACCCATACCCTGCCATGGGATCTACACGTTGTGTACCATGATTCGTCACTCAACACAATGTTTTGCCACTGTTAAATCATCAAAAGTTTGCGCTCCTTACACCAGGCGGGGCGTCGTTTGGTATTTACCAGCCTGATGTGTGGCTTGTGAGCAGCCGCTCGACCATGAAATACAAGTTTTCTCACCTCCCGCCTGTCATAGTACTTGCAGTGGATCCTAATGCTGTTTGGAATTCCTGTGTAATGATCGGGATAGATGTCTGCCTATTAAACATTAAGACCCTCTTCATCTGTCGGCGTTCTCTGTCAGTCGACAGACGAGGCTTTTGTGCTGTACGTGTCCCTTCATGTTTCCACTTCAATATCACATCGGAAACAGTGGAAATCCCGGGTACAGACGTATGACACAAGTGACACCCAATCACCTGACCACGTTCGAAGTTCGTGAGTTCGGCGGAGCGCTCCATTCTGCTCTCTCACGATGTTTAATGTCTACCGAGGTCTCTGATATGGTGTACCTCGCAGTAGTGGCAACACAATGCACCTAATGTGAAAAACGTATGTTTTTGGGGGGGGGGGGGGGTTCGGATACTTTTGATCACATAGTATATCATTTTAGGCCATGTATATCCGTTTCAACGGAAAGAACGTTGCGATCAGATGTGGGAAATCTGTATCGCCATCATGCTAGGTCCTGCCTTATTCCAGCCATGAATTTGCACAGAGGAGGAGGAGATACTATTAGGATAAACATCTCGTCGGCCATTGTGCACAAAGCAAGTTTGTGTAAGGGAAGGAAGGGGATCGAAATTAGCTACGATCTTTTCTATGTAATCCATTCTGTTGAAAAGGAACTAAAAAAATGTTGTAATTTAATCTCAAAGATACAAGAAGAAAATTTGTTCGACTGTCATACCGGTGGAATACTCTAAATAGCTTTTTTATCATTGAGAGACAAAGGACTAATTTCGAGATTCTTTTATTACTTCTAGTATTAACTATCTTTTTGTTCTGATGTGCTGGTGTAAAGACGTACTGTATAGTTTCATGTCTTTGTGTGTGTTAAATGAAGGTGTTAAGTGATGAAATATGTGTTTTATCATTTCTGTCAAGATCAAGCCTAAATCCCATACCAATGGAGTACAAATTATTCTGTTAATTCGAGAAGGCGAATTTTAGATGGAGGCGACGATCGTTACGACGGCGCTGCTCAACGATAGAGGTACGTGATTGTGCTCACTACTTTCCTTTGGTGGCCGCTAAGATTGATTTCGATGTGTTCTTGCCGAGACATTCAGAACCTGCAATCTTCCTTTTCGTATAAAAATAGGAGTCCGATTGAAAAAGAAATATTCTTAAATTTAAATAATTGCAATTCTTTTACCCAGGCCACGGGGAATGATAGAAAGTACGTGCCTCTACCCTGGTTGTACGTTCGCAATCGCCGAGTGTGTTACGACTTAATTATTTTACATAAAAAAAATTAAGATAGATCTTTCTCATCAGATCGCAACCACTCGTGCGCGAATGTACGTACCCTCTGAATGTGTCTAGTCAGTCGTGCGCATTGTTCTAAAGCTTTTCTGTTAATATTCTGTGGATTGCATCTCCTCAATTAATTTTTGTTTATGCCGTAAATCGCACTTCACGCGAAGTATTTATTACGCAAGTTTCAGGGTCAATTTAATGTCAAAAAATTCCGAAGTACGGCTGACTAAGCAAGCCGCTACAATAATTTCATATCTCTACAACTACAATAAAAAAAAAAACAAGAAAAACAAAAACAATAACAGAGAGGGCACGTTACAGTGGCGACCGAGTGTCATGACGATTATTTCAGTAAAAATCAGTAGAAATTTTAGTTGAAATATTTAAGCCATTTTTGCCACTCACTATTGCTATTACAACTCATTGTTTCTGTTGCATGTTACGCGAGCTGCGTACCAAAAAATGAAAAAACCCATAGAAATTACCAATTTCTGACAGAAAAGTATTGTACCATTTAATGTCAATTCTTCTGACTACAAAACCGTCCAAAAAAAAAAAAAAAAAAAAAAAAAAAAAAACACGTAAGGTAAGAGCAGCAGCACTACTACGCTTTAGTTGAAAGTAAATGTGGGATTGTTTATTTTTTCATTTTTTCGACACCCACTGCGTAGAACGCATCAGTTCCTTTTTTCCAATTTCTTGTCCATTTATTGACGCAAAAATTGCAATGGTTCAGTTGCTATTATATGTAAATGCATCACAAGATGGCGGACAAAATTTATAAATTGTGCGCGAAAAAGAAAAGAGTGATTTATCAGTCTTCTGTTTTGCCAGAAACATATTTTACTGCGTGAATTTCCACGGACGAGCGCAAAGCCATCTGTGATTTATTTGCGTATAGTACGAGCTGTAGTGATAGTGAAGTTCGGCTGCACGCTGTTCTGAGTTGTGAATCGGCATGGTGAAACTCAGATATCAAACCAAAACCATGGGTAGTTCGTCAGAAGAGGAAACCATAGTCCAACCTTTACGTAACCTTGAGGCAGAAAGTACTGCGAATACTGAAAACACAGTCGCAACGACCGGCAGTGCTCAGTCGCAAGCGACGGGCGACAACATATCGACTACAGAAACAGACAAGAATACTGACAATAATCAAGACCCAGTAGAACCAGACCTCATGCGCCTGTTTAGAGAGATGCAGACGAATTTAATGTCACAGGTTGCAGCTCACGTCACAGCTCAGATTGGTACTGTTAACACACGTGTAGAAAATGTTGCAGCACAAATGCACGCTCACACAGAAAATGTTACAGCACAAATGCACGCTCACATAGAAAATGTTACAGCACAAATGCACGCTCACACAGAAAATGTCACCACGCAGATAGATAATGTTGCAGCACAAATAGGTACTGTAAATACGCGGATAGAAAATTTACGACACAAATGGACAAAATGGAAAATGACTTGAAGAACCTGACCGACATGCAAAACAACCTGATGACTCAACTGACCCAGTTAAGAAGTGATAGAGGTAGTACGCGAAGATTTAAATTACATGAGCCAAGACATTGACACCTTAAAGTCCACAGTTAAGAGTATGCCAGAACAGATCCGTACCTTAACCGAAAATTTTGAAGCTATGAGTTTACAGCAGACCGAGCTTAGTGTCAAAATGCAGGAGGCTGTAGACCAAGTTGATGACATGACGAAACAACAAAAACAGCAGTTTGACGAATTTTTAGAGGAAAAGGACAAACATATCAACCATACTTTAGAGACAGAACTAAGAAAAGCAGTAACTAATACTGTAGAACAGGTGTACACTACCCAGAACACGTCCGTTACTAAACTACAAACTGACCTAGCTCAGTTACAAAAGACTCTGACACAGGACTTACCTGACTGGAAAAAACATGTAGACGAGCAACTAAAGAGTAAACACCCTATACAGAACGAGAGAGAACAGCAGCCAGAAGAGGAATTTGATGACAGACGCACTGGTAAGAGTGACGATGCGGCAAACAGTTATCTTTATCCCGATGTACCCGTGTTTACACCTAACCACGGTCGTAACGGTAACCGACATTACCGCGACGAACGAGAGAGACACCAGACAACCGAACCAACTTTGTCGGCTGTTCTGTTAGAGGAAAGCCTTATAAAACACAGGCAGTTCCAAGTGTTTATCCCAGAAAAAAAAATCCGTCCACCTGGTAATTTTTATAAAGTCATTTAAGAATGTGTTGCCTAAGACCTGGTCTGAAAAACAAAAAATACGGTATGTAACTGGATATATACAAGGCGATGGTGCCCTATGGGCAATGGAAATGTTGGAAAACTGTCAGACTTTAGAACAATTTGAAGGTGCATTTTTTTCTAAGTATCACAAGGTGTACAAAAGAGATTAAGGAAAGCTTTGTTCAACCCGGAGCAATACAATCCAAAATTTGGATCACTCCGGAAGTATTTTGAAAAATACTTAAATAAAACGCGGTTCTGGGACGTGCCCGTCACGCACTCAGACGTACTGCGCATCTTGAAGGCAAAATTACCGTTCAGTATCCGAGAAAAATTAATACAAGTACCAGAGAGCAATCTCGAATATTTCCTATCTGTATTAGATTCTATCGATTTAACTAATGAGGATGCCAGGCAAAATCAAGCCCACCAAAACAATTTTCGTGGCAGCGGTAGCAACATGCCTGCGCAGCGCCAGCCGCATTTCGGCGTCAACAATGTAGCGTGCGCGGCTGAGACGCGACCGGCTTTTGTCGATCGCGCCCCGACAGCACAGACGCCAGGCCCGAGTTAGGGGGAAAATTACGGCAACAGCTACAACCAGACCTGCCATCCACAGTACAATAGAAAAGGAAAAAACGGTGATAGGAATTTTTCTAGTTATTCCGATGACCGAAAACGTAACTGGAATAGAAATGGCAATAGGAACCAGTGGGGAAACAGTTACAATAATTTCCAACCTGAATTTAGCCGCAGCCACACGGGGGATCATCAAAGTAGGCAGTGGCAATATCCAATTAACAGTCAAGCCTATCAATCTCAAACACAAGGTGACAATATGCCGCGAAACTCAGGGCAAAACCACGACAGGAATACTCAGCTAAGGAACAACACGTCAGGGGTAAATATAATTGAAGTCGCAAACGAAACACAAACAGATGTGAACCGTGGAGCGTTAAACTAAGCATGGCTTCATTATGCTCCCCAATCGTGGCCATAGATAGCCGTGAGGGCGATCCATACTGTCATGATAGTAAATTATGATAAACAGTTACATGGTGTTACCAGATTTGCAGTCAGAGCAAAGGTGTTACTCAAAACTCATGTGAAATCTTCCTTGTTAGCTAAGAAAAACACTAAGTGGCAAATAAAATATACTGGTCCGTACGTAATTGTGCATATTCCGCACGACGGATGTTATTCACTTGCATACCCTCAAAATTTTTTTTCATCCTTTCGTCAGCCAAGTTTGTAACAACGCATGGTACACACATTATAAAAAAACAGATAATAAAAAAATAAGAAAATACATACACAAATAAATCACTATACTTAAATTGCTAGGTAGTACAAACAACATATTAACAATGAAGCTTGGCTGCTGTGCGCTACTGCCTCTAAAGTCTGTGCTTGCGTATATGGTGTTTCTTTGTGTTCATGTTTGTGTTACTTTTTCCTTCCATCAAATATCTTCTGCTCAGATTGGACAAAATATTATAAACATAGCAAAACAAATAAGCGTACTGCATCCCTCTAAAGTCAGCATACATCCCTAGTGTTTTCATACTGAAAAAATAGATTATTAAAATCCTCTGGCGTCACTTAGTGTCACGTAGTGAATTTCTCAGTGATCTTGGTAATGTTTTATTGCGTCAATCATCAGTCATAGTGACATTAATAGAACTTAGTGGCTTTTCTCCGCCGATCGAAGTCTTGCAATATCTCACCGAGCGCCACCTGTAAATAATTGTTTGTTTGGGCGTTACCTCATTTTTTTTTTGGCCAGTTGGTTTATTGTAACTTACCTTGTACATACTCTTTTATTTTGGTATAAGAGACGGTGTTATGTTTGCTTCAGTTAACATTCACTAATCGTATCTCAACATCGTACTTGCATTCAAACATGTATATAAAGTTGAAAAAAAATTATCTGTATGACAGTAAGATCATACAATTGTTATTCATGAATCCTATCTTTAGGTGCACTTGCCTTAGATTAGGTTACTGTGCGTATGATATATAGTACGCTAAACTTTCTTTAACAGCTAGAAATCATTTTTATAATTGCAGCATATAATTAACATCATTTTCCATGCAATAGATTTATAGATAAAACCTCGTGGTGTGGATACGTCAAAAACACACAATACTTTCTCAGCAACCTATAGTGTACTTGCATCACACATTTATCCTTTGTACCTTAGGGTGTCCAATATTTTTCTGTAACTTACCCTGTACCTTATTGCTTTGATACACAAATGGCATAAAAAAAACTTACATCTATATTGTTCCGAGGTCTGTGCTAATTGTTCGCTCCAGATACCTCCGTATATAAACTTAAAACTAAAATACCACTGTGACCAAACAAAAACATTCCATCAAAACTTACAAGTACACTTCGTGTTAAACATCGCTAGTCACCAACTGACACGTATTTCCTAGCGTAACTGTGTCTTGCGTCCACGTTCACTGAGAAATGTAAACAATAATAGTGAAAGTTCTTATTCACTTAGCTGCATAAGATGTACTTTCTTTATCCTAATCGTGTTCGTTCGCTTTTTTACAGTAACCTATTTTATACGTGTCCATTAATAGGTATGGCGTGTGATACTTAATTATAGCAGAATTTTCTTAAGTCTCTCTCCCCAATCCTATTCAATACTTCCTCATTAGTTATGTGATCTACCCGTCTAATCTTCAGCAATATTCTGTAGCACCACATTTCGAAAGCCTCTATTCTCTTCTTGTCCAAACTATTTATTGTCCATGTTTCACTTCCATACATGGCTACACTCCATACAAATACTTTCAGAAATGACTTTCTGACACTTTAATCTATACTCGATGTTAGCAAATTTATATATTTCAGAAACGCTTTCCTTGCCATTGCCAGTCTACATTTTATATCCTCTCTACTTCGATCATCATCAGTTATTTTGCTCCCCAAATAGCAAAATTCCTTTACTACTTTAAGTGTCTCATTTCCTCATCTAATTCCCTCAGCATCACCCGACTTAATTCGACTACATTCCTTTATCCTCGTTTTGCTTTTGTTGATGTTCATCTTATACCCTCCTTCCAAGACACAATCCATTGCATTCAACTGCTCTTCCAAGTCCTTTGCAGTCTCTGAGAGAATTACAATGTCATCGGCGAACCTCAAAGTTTTTATTTCTTCTCCATGGATTTTAATACCTACTCCGAATTTTTCTTTTGTCTCCTTCACTGCTTGCTCAATATACAGATTGCATAAAATCGGGGAGAGACTGCAACTCTGTCTCACTCCCATCCCAACCACTGCTCCCCATTAATGTCCCTCGACTCTTATAACTGCCATCTGGTTTCTGTACAAATTGTAAATAGCCTCTCGTTCCCTGTATTTTACCCCTGCCACCTTCAGAATTTGAAAGAGCGTAATCCAGTCAACATTGTCAAAAGCTTTCTCTAAGTCTACAAATGGTAAAAACGCAGGTTTGCCTTTCCTTAATCTAGCTTCTAAGATACGTCGTAGGGTCGGTATTACCTCACGAGTTCATATATTTCTACGGAATCCAAACTGATCTTCCCCGAGGTCGTCTTCTACAAGTTTTTCCACTCGTCTGTGAAGAATCCGCGTTAGAATTTTGCAGCCGTGACTTATTAAACTGATAGTTCGGTAATTTTCACATTTGTCAACACCTGATTTCTTTGGGATTGGGATTATTATATTCTTCTTGAACTCTGAGGGTATTTCACCTGTCTCATACATCTTGCTCACCAGATGGCAGAGTTTCGACAGGACTGGCTCTCCCAAGGCCGTCAGTAGTTCTAA